>NC_090237.1:12337500-12637500 GCF_024489055.1 Chanodichthys erythropterus | reverse complement strand
AGAGTAGAATGTCACGTGTTTTCATCACGAAATTACAGTAATTACGACATGGCATGAATGCAGCATTTAATCCAGGTATAGTGCTAATTGTGTGCATCAACTAACTGTTTATCCACTATAACTTTTCAAACTGATAGGAAAAATCAGAAAAGATCACTGCCGTCGGAACATTCAGCTTTGATGAGACCGTCTATGCTGTGAAGGATACTTCAAGGACCGTTACGGTGAATGAAAGACCCTTTTCAAAAATGCAAACATGTTATCAAGCATTTAATGACGGAGAGATTTATTCATGCAATGCAGGTGGAGGTGATGATTTCGAAGCTGACTGTGACATCATCTAAAGGTGCCATCATTGGAGGATCCATAGGAGGATTTCTGTTCCTTTTGATCATTATTATCATTCTCATAAAGGTAAAATTAACCCTTCCTTTCTGTCCCCACACTTGATAAAAGGGTTTTATGTATAGAAAAATGCATCCTGTGCACAGTCTGTATGCAATATACTGCAGAAATACACTACCGGTCAAAAGTTTTTGAACGGTAAGATTTTTTAATGTCTAAAGAAGTCTCTTCAGCTCAGAGAGGCTTCATTTATTTGATCCAAAATACAGTAAAAACAGTCACATTTGTGAAATATTTTTACAGTTTAAAAGAACTGTTTTCTATTTGAATATATTCTAAAATATAATTTATTTCTGTCATGACAAAGCTGAATTTTCAGCATCATTACTCCAGTCTTCAGTGTCACATGATCTTTCAGAAATCATTCTAATATGCTGATTTGCTTATCAATGTTGAAAACAGTATACAACTGTTTAAAAAAAAAGTTCAAAAGAACAGCATTTATCTGAAATATAAAGCTTTTGCAACATTATAAATGTCTATACTTTCAGTTTTGATCAATTTTGATCAAATTCTTTAATTTCTTTCCCAAAAAAATAAAAATTCTTACTGACCCCAAACTTTTGAACGGTAGTGATAATGTTATAAAAGCTTTATATTTCAGATAAATGCTGTTCTTTTGAACTTTCTATTCATCAAATAATTCTGAAAAAGAATGTACACAACTGTTTTCAAAATTGATAATAATAATAAAAAATTTTCTTGAGCAGCAAATTAGCATATTATGATTTCTGAAAGATCATGTGACACTGAAGACTGGAGTAATGATGCTGAAAATTCAGCTTTGCATCACAGAAATAAAAGACATTTTAAAATACATTCAAATAGAAAACAGTTCTTTTAAATTGTAAAGATATTTCACAATATTACAGTTTTTGCTGTATTTTGGATCAAATAATTGCAGCCTTTGTGAGCAGAAGAGACTTGTTTTAAAGACACTTAAAAATCTTGTTAAACTGGTAGTGTAGTAAGAGTTTCAATACTGAATGCAATAGAGTACCTCAGGGATGACGCATTTTTGTAGGCAAAACCCAGAAGCGAGTTAGCATTTTAGGACTTTTGAATGGGTTTTGCTAAATCGCCTGAAATAAGGTGTGTGTTTAACAAAGCCTCTAAATATTTTCACATTTTGATCTATGACATAAAACACCAGTTATAACCCGCTTGTAATTTTGTAAACCTTTATTGTGTCTGTGGGGAAGCACTTCCCAACATCTATTTTAAATCATGGATCTGATGGCGGACAAATATGGACAATGATTCCGATAAGAGAATCAGGCACAGGAGAAGTATATCCTCTTCAAACTTCTCTTTAATAGCACTTGTCAGGCAGTCAGTAATATCCATTTACAATATAATTGTGTGGAGTTATGGAAAGTTGTGTTGTGGTCTGTAAAACAATAAATGAATATAATATGAATGCAATATTTCTGTACAAATGTCTCAAAGTATCAATAACTGATTAAAACAGTCATTACAAATGAATAATCAACTTTCAGATAATATATGAACCTTATATAAGATGATAAACATCAATACACGGCATGACGCAGCATATAATAACAAGGCACGTGTTAACTCAACGTGATCATACTGATGCGGCTGACAAGATTAGCGTCTATCCGCGATCGCGCCGCGATCGTCATTTGCATATCTCAAACACTCGCCAAACATCTGACATTTACAATAACAACTTGTTGAATAAACAATATTCACATGATTACTCACAATTTTGCATGAACGCACAACACTGAACAATATCGGGAAGAGCGCGGCTGGAGCTGGCTCTCTCATCAGTCTGATGGAAGTAGCAACTCTCATATCAGTCCGTCAGAAACCGTTGTGTATTTTCCATTCCGGCGCGGGCTTTCTGACACAGCCGCCCCCAATTATCTGTCAGGATAATTGTATTTGTTAAGAAAGTCCGTCCGGAGGGTTTGTATCATCATCTGTCATTTGGGGGAGTTGAATTAGTTTCACAACAGGGCGTGTGTACATCTTGTCTCTGACTTGGTCTTTGGCTGTCCGAACCTTCCCATCGGGCCCTGCATAGGTCTCTGCCACGGTACCCACAGGCCACAGAGCTCGTGGGAGTTGATGATCAATTAGGAGGACCACATGTCCCACTGCCAACTCTTTGCCATCCAGTCTCCACTTCTGTCTGCCCTGTAGTTCTGGTAAGTAGCAGCGGATGAAAGCAGTCCAGAACTGATCAGCCAATACCTGGCTATGTCGCCACCTGCGTTTCCCCAAGAGCTCACATGAATCATAAAGGACTTGTGGCAATGAAGCATCACGGCGTCCCATGAGTAACATATTTGGAGTCACGGGATCCAGGTCTGCAATGTCTGATGAGACATAGCCAAGCGGCTTGGAGTTGAGTATGCCCTCAACCTCCACTAGTAGTGTTTGCAGGACAGATTCAGTCACAGATTGTTCTCGTAGAATGACTCGCAAGGCAGCCTTAATTGATTTCACTTCTCGCTCCCATGTTCCGCCGAAGTGAGGGGCACTCGGTGGGTTATAGCGAAACTGGATCTGCTGTTTAGCCAGCTGTGTCTGAAGTTCAGGAGCCATTTGACTAAAGCTGTCCTTTAACTCATGATCGCCTCCAGTGAAGTTTGTGCCATTGTCACATAATAACTCGAAAGGCTTCCCTCTACGGGCTATAAAGCGTCGTAAAGAAAGGAGGAAGGCATCAGTGTCCAAGTGTTCAAGGAGATCAAGATGTAAACATCTGGTTGTTAAACACTTGTATAAAATCCCCCATCTCTTTTCTTGGCGCCGGCCTATCTTTACATGAAAGGGCCCAAAGCAGTCTACGCCGGTGGAGTAGAATGGTGGTTTGAAGAGGCGTAACCTACAGAGTGGGAGGTCAGCCATCTGTGGATTCTGTGGCTTGGCACGCCAAAACTGGCAATCCTGACAGGAATGTTGGTGTTTGCGTACAGCTTCACGGCCTCTAAGCACCCAGAATCTACGGCGTAGCTCTGCTAGAACTCGCTCTGCACCAGGATGATGGAGTTGTTGATCTATGTCTTGAATGAGTAGCTTTGTGACCTGATGTTTAGGGTCTAGGACAATTGGGTGGATGGTATCGGCAGGCAGGGTTTCGATTTGACGAAGTCGTCCACCCACTCTGATAAGACCAGTATCTTTATCATACTCTGGAGCGAGAGAGCTCAAGTGACTGTCTGTTGGAATGGACTGACCAGCTTTCAAAGCTCTGAATTCGTCTGGGAATGAATCAATCTGTGCCTGTGCTAAGAGAAACTTCTCTGCCTGAATAAACTTTGAGGCTTCACAAGTGGCGTCAATATTGGCCGCCCCATCGCAGGAATCGACAGCAGCTTGAACTAGCTCCTTCCAGGTTCTGAACTGACTGAGGTCTGAAAGCACTGGACTAGGAACAGTGACTGCTCCAACAAAGAATGACCTTTTCATCTCACTAAGGTCAGGCTCAGTGCCTGTGCTGGGTATTATTGGCCACATATCAAGTGATTCAGTCAGAAAGGATGGCCCAGATCTCCATTGGTGAGAGCTTACCAACTCTGTTAAGGTGAGACCTCTGGTGATGTGGTCAGCTGGGTTTCGAGCGGAGTCAACATACCTCCACCTAGTAACATCTGTCAAAGTCTGAATCTCGGCTACTCGTGACCCCACAAACACCTTGTATCGGCATGACTCCGACATTAACCAATGCAACACAGTAGTGGAATCAGTCCAATATGTAACTTGGTTTATGGGAAGGGTCAGTTCAGCCTGTATCACTTTGGCCATCTGGGATCCAGAAAGCGCAGCGCACAGCTCTAGACGTGGCATGGATAGGCATTTACGTGGGGCCACTCTAGACCGAGCTAGGACAAAAGTGACATGGACTTTCTCACTGTTGTCTGTGATCCGAAGATAGGCCACGGAACCATATACCTTCTCCGAGGCGTCACAAAAGACATGCAACTCCCTAATGGTGGAAGGAGTGTCTGATTTGCCAGGAGCATAAGGTCGGGGGAATTGTACTTCGGTGATACTGGAAAGCTCTGCGACCCATGTGGACCATTTCTCACGCAGATGTAGGGGTTCGATAGGGTCATCCCAGCTGAGGTTGTGTTTCCAAAGATCCTGAATAAGAATCTTAGCCCTTGTGGTGAATGGTATGATAAAACCCAAAGGGTCGAATTGGCTTGCTAAAGTTTTATACAGATTTCTCATGGTGGGCTGAACAGGCTCTGCTAAGCGGTTCTTATACCCGAGGGTGTCATCAAGGCAATTCCACTGTAGACCGAGGGTAGGTTCCTGCATGTCTGTGCCATTCTGAGACAACCAGCACTCACTACTAGCTGATCTGGCTTCCGATGGGAGGTGCTTGAGGGTGGATGGTATATTGCTCGCCCACTGTCTGATCTCAAATCCTCCCTGTAGCAAAGACTGACGCAATCCATCTATTATGGCTCTGGCCTCACCTTGGTCAGGAGTGCTGTGAAGACAGTTGTCGACGTAGAATGAGTTCTCCACGATTTCAGCTAAGCCAGCCATGATGTCTTTGTGTTGCTGGGCATGATACTGAAGAGCATAAATGGCGCAGCACGGGCTGCAGGTCGTACCAAAGGGAAGTACCTGCCACTCGTAGATGTCTGGGTCAGCTTCCCTATCCATGTTCCTCCAGATGAATCGCAGCACTGACTTGTCACCAGGTAAGAGACGTACTTGGTGGAACATACCTTTGATGTCCCCACTCACTGCAACGGCATGTTGCCTGAACCTCAGTATGACGCCTAGCAAAGATGGGCCCAGAGTTGGCCCTGGAAGGAGTTGTTCATTTAAGCTTTGACCATGGTACTGGAAGGAACAGTTGAAGACTATTCGGTCCTTCCCGTTATGATGCACCATGTGGTGCGGAATGAACCATGACTCAGCGGACTTGTCTGCCTCCTCTGGTGTTATCTTGGCAATGTAGCCTGCTGATTCAAGCTTTTGAATTTCAGAACAGTAAGTTTGAGCTTGCTCAGGATTCTTGGCCAGCTTTCTTTCTATGTTTCTAAGAGTGGAGAGTACAGCCTCTTTGCCTGCATGCAGCAAGGCGATAGGAGTACGCCTTAATAGCGGAGTAGCATATCGTTGGATACCATTCACGTCTACTCTGACAGTAGCAGACTGCAAGAGGTTATAGCATTGTTGGTCTTGTTTTGATCTTGTGATCAACTTTTCATTGTATGGCAAGGTGTCAATTTGCCACAAACGCTCCACATGCTGATACAGCTCGTCACGTGTTGGGGCTGTCATAATATGAAGGCATTGTTGCTGGCCTTTAGGGGGCTGAATTGGACACATTGGGCCTTGCAATACCCAACCAAGCTTGGTACATATGGCAACAGGGCCACCCTCTGCTCCGCTACGCACTGGCTGAATCGGAGTCAGGAGGTGTGGCATATCAGACCCTATGAGGAGTAAGGGTTTGACTTTGTCTACAGGTTGTAGTGGTAGACCTTTCAGGTGCCGATATGCTTTCTGAAGAGCTGCCACAGGGTAATTGTGTTCAGCAAGACATAGACCAGAAGCAGTAAAGGCATTACGAATGACATACCTCTCTGTTGGTTTGGTGATGGGTGAGACCTCCAAGGTTACTGTGTACCCTTCAAGTTTGGTATGACTTTGTTGGATTGTCTGTAGAGGGAGAACTTCTGGAGCTCCATTTAACCCAAGCTGCTGAATTACTGGAGGAAGGATGATGGTTCTTTCAGAGCCATCATCTAGGACAGCATGAGCTTCAATTGCTTGGCCACCACTGTGCAAGAGAACTTTGACAACCTTAAGCATAACTTTCTGTGATCGATTGGGCCTATCAAGATAGATCAGTGTGGATGGCAAGCTCACCATAAGCACTGCTCGGGAAGTATCTTTGACAGACTCGTGTAGGACAGTAAGGTGCAATTCTTTGCAGACTTTGCAGGGCCGCTTAAGGTTACAGGAGTCCACTGGATGATTTCGGCCACATTTCCAACAACGTTTACCTTCTGTGATCCAGGTGACGATCTGTGTGGTGGTCAGCCTCTTGAATTTATCACAGGAGTTGAGATAATGATCTTGGTTGTTGCAATGAGGACAATAGGGCTTTGGCTTGGAGCTGACTTTCGCCTGCGCAGGTTCAGAGGACTTGGCATTTTTCTCTGATGTCAGAAGTACAGGTGTCGGCCGCTCCCGATAAGGTGTGGTTCCCTTGTTCTTGCTATATGACTTGGTTGTGTCAGATTGAAACATGGCAGCAGCTCGACTAGAGATACGCTTTGCTTGTGACTTTGTTTGTAACCAAGCTGCCAAGTCGGGGAGTGTGTAGGTTCTATCTGTACCAGTCTGAAGAATACCATGGCTTAGACAGTATTCTACAAAGCCATCTCGGTAAGCGGGTGGCATCTTTCCCAGAAGGCGGTCTACATGAGAACCACACATAAGCTCATATCCATTCTGACCCTCCAGAGTCCTTAACATGCCTACCAGGGATTGAACAGACAAGGCAAACGAGTCAAATGCATTGGTATCACCCATTCTGAGAGGCGGAGTACTCATGATAGCACCTAATTCTGCTTGCACAAGCTGCCTTGGCTGGCCATACTTCTCCTGCAAAGCCTGCAATGCTGCCGTGTATGGTTGTGGGTGGTGCATATATGCCTTAGCCAACTGTTGAGCGCTAGCAAATTTCAGATGACTCAGCAACACTTGATATTTGTACTGCTCGCTAATGTGAGTATGGTGGCTTAATAGATTATCCAAGGCCAATTTTAACAAAGCAAAGTCACTTTCGGTGCCACTCTCAAACACTGGTAGTGTGGGGCGAGGGATACCATAAGCAGCTGCCATCAGAAGCTCTGTCCCGGGTTGAGGCAAGTAACCAGTTTGAGGAACAGATGCATTTGGATAGGGATGAGGGCCGATGGGTGTGTTATGTGATACTGTCACTTGCTGCTGTGTGGCTGAAAAGGGATTAGTCTGACCCATAGGTGGGGTTACCTGGCTTGGTAACAGAGTATTCACATTTGAGGATGATGCAATGGTTGCGACAGGGGGTACAGTCTGTGACACCAGGACGCCATCTGTGTGTGATGTTACTGCTGGTTGCATAGGGTTTAATGAGGTCAGTGGCAGCGAGACTGGGCTGGCCTGCTGTGGAACAGGTGACATGTTTTCCACAGGGTATGCGGCTTGTGGTCTCCCTTGGACTTGAGTGACTGCACACGGGAACTGTGCTGTGAGAGCTGGAGCTTGTGTAGGCATAATCGCTTGTAATGGTAAGGGAGAAGTTTTAGGTGTTGACTGAACTGTGTGCAAGTCTCTTAATGTGCTCTGTGCCTCTGGAACAGTCTGTGTGGCTTGCATCACTGAAGTTGAGGGGCAGGGAGACTGCTGACATACAGGTGAGAGGGCTGAGCTGGCATGAAGGAACCGAGGTGGTGGCCCAGTTGTGTCAGGTGATGCTTGGGTCTCTGGATCAGTCAAACTTGTATCTTTGCTGAGTAGGGAACACACCAGCTTGGCCACTTCTAGATCAGTTTCTGCTTTTTTCAACTTGCGCCGTCGTTCTAACTGATTAGATAAGGCCTCCTTTGCCATAAGAGCCTCTTCCTGAGCCCGCTGAGCCTCTTTAGCTTGGGTTTGCAGTCTCTGATATTCCTTTTCTGCCAGTGTGTCCTCCTCTATTTGGTGAAGTAGTTCGTCATACTGCCGCTGTTTGATTCTCTCCTCCACTATGGCTGCCTGACTGCTTGTGAGAGCAGAAGTAGCTGGCAGACCAGAGATAATGGAATGACAACTGGATCTGGAATGAGAGCTGGCTTTACTATGGGACGTTTTCCTCGATTGGCTCTTATGTTGGCTGTGACAGCGAGAAGAAGCGATTGGAGGAGGGTCCACTGGAGGTATGTAGCCAACCTCATAGTCACCCAGATGAGAAGGCAGTTTACTCTCTTTTGGGTCTATCCACAGTCTCTGATGCATCACTAGCTGCAGTGTCCATATTGTTTGCTGTTACCAGCTCCGGCTCGAAGGACCAATTTATGTGGGGAAGCACTTCCCAACATCTATTTTAAATCATGGATCTGATGGCGGACAAATATGGACAATGATTCCGATAAGAGAATCAGGCACAGGAGAAGTATATCCTCTTCAAACTTCTCTTTAATAGCACTTGTCAGGCAGTCAGTAATATCCATTTACAATATAATTGTGTGGAGTTATGGAAAGTTGTGTTGTGGTCTGTAAAACAATAAATGAATATAATATGAATGCAATATTTCTGTACAAATGTCTCAAAGTATCAATAACTGATTAAAACAGTCATTACAAATGAATAATCAACTTTCAGATAATATATGAACCTTATATAAGATGATAAACATCAATACACGGCATGACGCAGCATATAATAACAAGGCACGTGTTAACTCAACGTGATCATACTGATGCGGCTGACAAGATTAGCGTCTATCCGCGATCGCGCCGCGATCGTCATTTGCATATCTCAAACACTCGCCAAACATCTGACATTTACAATAACAACTTGTTGAATAAACAATATTCACATGATTACTCACAATTTTGCATGAACGCACAACACTGAACAATATCGGGAAGAGCGCGGCTGGAGCTGGCTCTCTCATCAGTCTGATGGAAGTAGCAACTCTCATATCAGTCCGTCAGAAACCGTTGTGTATTTTCCATTCCGGCGCGGGCTTTCTGACAGTGTCTTAAAAACGGCGGTTGCTAACAAGTTGCTAAAAGGGACTTCTTCCTTTGACGGGGACTTTAGACAGAATTTCTCATGAAAAAGTGGTTAAATATCATACACAGCACAGATCATAATCAGTGAGCATGTTTTAAAATAACGTTTTTTAAATAAAGTTTGAGGAAGCTTGGTGGTGACATTGATCCGATGGTGCGCTGTAGTCCGTTTATAGCCTACTGTTAGCTTTTCATATCTGACCACTATATTTAGGCTTCAAAATGTATGTTGTGTTAACTTGTAAAGATTATCTTGATAGACAAAACGTGTAAGTGTCATAACCCTTTGTTAAACACAGAGCTTATTTTTTGTGATTTTCCAAAAGTCTATGGGAAAAATGCATAGGCTTTCGATCGAGGGAACCCATGCGCCGCTAACTTCCAGGTTGGCCTACAAAAACACGTCATCTCTGAGGTACTCTATTCCGAACAGAACCATTTTCTCAGCAGGCATTGACTCTTTATGTGATCTTATTTTCAGTGTGGCTTTTTCCGTCGCCGCCATAAAGTGGACCAAGCACAGAGTCCACACTGAAGACTGCCAAAGCCCAGGATGGAATATATATTCCCATATATATCTTGCCTACATTTGTGTCAAGAAATACTTGTTTTTGAGATAAAACTTATCTTGTTTATTTTAATATCAATTTAGTATTAAGAAGCTTTTTATGATTATATTTTATTTAATATAGTATGTACAGAAAGAATGTTAGAGAAAATCTCTATATAAATAAATGTAAATCCTAAAAATCCCATAATCAAGGCACTAATTTCTTGCCTGGATGTAGTGTGCAGAAACTGAGCTCAGATTTGATGAGACACCAAAGTCCAAATTTTATGAGAATCATCTAAAAACATGGTTGAATTAAAAAATGAAATCTGTGGTAACACACATTTGAAAACCATTTTGGTTGCATGAAAAAAAAAAAAGCTGTTTTTGGTGTTTTGTTCTTACCTGGTTTAAGATGATTCCCCAGTACAGTCAATGTAGTGTTTAACTGATTGACTGACTCTTCTGTCAAGTTTAAAAGTGCTTAACCTCATCTAAAACCAACAAATGTACCAGCCTAACCAACCTGACCAGGCTGGGAGACCAGCAGAGACATAATACTCATTTGAATTTGGATATAACTAGCGGTCAAACAGTTCTACTTGGTGTACACACATAAAAAGTCACATACACACAGCAGGTCATGTGATATGTCCTTGTATGGAACTCTCTCACATGTCTGGCTATGTTTAGGCTTACATCTGACAAATGAATGTCACAGGACAACACACAAAGATTGTATCTCAAAGTTTTAAAATGGTGCTTAATTATAATATACATAATAATATGTTATGTATAATGCCAATGCCACAACTGTTGAGTGAACTGATGTTTGGGGTGAACCATAATAGCTGAATAGGTTAAATGCCACAAATAAAATGTCATGGACATATGTTTGTATTTTTTTCTCTGTGTTTATTAATGTTTTTTGACCTATACAAAACTTGTTTATATATATATATATATATATATATATATATATATATATATATATATATATATATATATATATATATAATTACTACATTGAATCAAATATATATATATATATATATTATTTTTATTTTTTAATAGCATTTATTAAAGCAAAATTGTTGGATATCAGATATATTCAGTTTTTATGCACTTTATGAAATAAATATATATATATATATATATATATATATATATATATATATATATATATATATATATATATATATATATATTACCATTTCAAATGTTAGAGAAATTATAACAGTTGTGGTGTCATTTTCATCACAATGAACAATACTGCCGTTAAAGTTTTACATTTTTAAAACATTATTTTACTTTTTTTTTTTTTTACCAAGGAGACAGTGAAGAGCTTAAAACGAAATATGAGACATGATGAAAAAAAAAAAGTAAAAATCAAAGTAAATATCACTCGTGAACACAAAAATGTTATTATACGTGATTTTTAAATGCCAATAAGTGTAAAAATATTACTTAATTGTACATATATATTTTATATATCTGTTCGAATCATAGACGGTTCGAATGGATCCATTTGCAGAAATGAACCTAAGATCCCATCGCTAGTTCTAATACCGAACCAAATCTCGCGAGATCGGACGAGGGGATAAGTTAAGGAAACATGGCGATGTCTAATTTGTTAAAGGTAAGAGACACTTAAGCTCTTTGCCTCCAAATTCTCCAGAAACAGTCAAAAACCCATGTAGACGCCTGTAACCTTCAAATGACTATGTTGTACCATTGACGTTTAGCGGCTTGCCCGGACTCTTGCGTGCATGTCTAGTGAGTTTATAAGACTGTCTTGCAGCCTGTGTTTAGCTAGCAGGCTGTGAGCTAGCTGAGATTAATAAAGCCAATAATCACAATAATGCTGGACTGCATGCAGACTACTTGAAGTCAGTTTTAACGCCACTGGTGTTGACCCTCAGTATTATGTTGCTTATAAATATATATCATAAAGGGGCATGTGCCTGATGACAATTAGCACGCATGTTGCTAGCTTTGCCAATGATTAAATGACACTTGACTGAGCTAATGATATAATGTCAATATGAGTTGATCATATCGAGTTTCATGTGCTGGTCTTTTCTTGCCTTACATGTCACTGGGGTCAGATATTTTAAGAAGTTAGAATATATGAAGATATCATTCAAGGAATATGAATTAGAGAGAAGAGAAATTCCATTTTTATGGAGGATGCTTGTTTTCATGCAGTTAAATACAGTGACTGTGTCTCAAAACCTTGTGATCTGAGTAACTAGACTATATTTTTGGTGTCATATATGTGTTCAAATGCACCAGTAATATCCAAAATGCTGTCTGGAGACATAAACTATCAGGTTGATTTTTAAAACCGTTCAGCCTGTTGCTTGCTATCTATATTTGGTGGATATGACATTTTAAACATTTTTGAAATAAAACTATTTTCTGGCTAAAACTAATTTCATATCTAGCATTTTTATTTATCAAATATATATGTACAATTAAGTAATATTTTTTACACTTGTTGGCTTCGGAAATTACGTATAATAACATTTTTGTGTTCACAAGTGATATTTTGATTTTTACTTTTTTTTTTTTCCATCATGTCTCGTATTTCGTTTTAAGCTCTTCACTGTCTCCTTGGTAAGAAAAAAAAGTACAATAATGTTTTAAAAATGTAAAACTTTAGTGGCAGTATTGTTCATTGATGAAAATGACACCACAACTATTATAATTTCTGCACACTATATATATATATATATATATATATATATATATATATATATATTTTTTTTCTTCTTTATTTGATGCACTTTCATAAATAAAGTGCACAATTAAAAAAATATATATCAAATAAAGTGTATAATTGAAAAAAATTATATATATATATATATATATATATATATATATATATATATATATATATATATATATACTTTTTTATATTTATACTAAATCTGGTGCAAGGGTTACACAGTAAAATCTATACATAAAAGGTATTTAAAAAATAACATGTTAAAAGATTAGCAAAGAATCTTTCTTGGTGACCTTAATATAACAAAAAAAACTAAAGTGATAAAAAACAAAGAAATATTTAAAAGAAAAAAATTGTCTGTCAAATCGATTAATTGGATCTAACACTCAAATATATTACAAACTTTTATGTTAGATGTGATTAATCGCGATTAGTCGATTTGAGAGCACTACAAAAATATGTAAAAAGTATAATATTTAAAAAGTCAAATAATACAAAGAAATGTTCAATTTTATGCTTTTTACAGAAATAAAAGAAACAAACTACTTGCCTTATTGTAAATGCACAAATTTTTGGGAAATATTTAGACACAGAAGTGTTCCATAATGTCTGGTTCATTGTGTAACATATTAATGCAGGCATGCTCTTGTTCATCTGTGTCCTTTTACATGTCTTTTTGCTTAGAACAAGGGTTCCCTCCAGTTTGAGGACAAGTGGGATCTTATGCGTCCCATTGTCCTTAAGTTGCTTCGCCAAGAGTCTGTAACTAAGCAGCAGTGGTTCGATCTTTTCTCGTAAGACCTTATGAATTCAGATCTTTTTATATCCTACACATTAACTATAGTCTAAGTCTGTCTTTCTATTCTTCTTCATTCTCATAGAGATGTTCATGCGGTTTGTCTATGGGATGACAAAGGACCAGCAAAGATCCACCAGGCCCTCAAGGAGGACATCTTAGATTTTATTAAGCAAGCTCAAGCGGTAAGAGAGGTTCAGGATTAAGTGACCCGTTGATGTTCTTCAGCAGAATCATCTCTCATTCTTGATCATTGGTGTTTAGAGAGTGCTCAGTCACCAAGATGACACGGCGCTCCTCAAGGCTTACATCGTGGAGTGGAGGAAGTTCTTCACGCAGTGTGACATTCTGCCCAAGCCATTCTGCCAGCTGGAAATCACCCTGATGGGCAAACAGGGCACCAACAAGAAGTCCAATGTGGAAGACAGCATTGTTAGGAAGGTCAGTGGGATAAAACTTATTTAGGGCAGGGTTGAAAAAATTACTTAAATTGCAATCTTTTAGTCTATGATGTTTCCAGATAATGTGTAAACAAATCTTCACTATACATTATATGTAGTTCGACTCCCATCCAATAATTGTTGAGCGGCTTCTTAAATACCTCTGATTGGCCATTGTGTTCATGCACTCAACAGATATGTCTGTGATTGGCAACAAAAAACATGTTGTAAACAGACATCAATGACGCTCTTCACCGAGCGCTTACACAGATACACACAGGAGCGTTTAAAGCAGGTGTCTATCAGCAGATCCCTAATATATCCGCTGATAAATGGATCTGCTGATAGATAACTGCTTTCAAACGCTCCTGTGTAAGCGCTCGGTGAAGAGCATCATTGATGTCTATTCACAACAGCCAATCACAGACGTATCTGTTGAGCATGTGAACACAATTGCCAATCAGGGGTGTTTAAGAACAACAGCGCTCAAAATGCTATTGTCAATTTTTTTTAAATTTCAGTACCGACTTGGTACCGAAATCAGTGCTTTTGACAACCTTACATGTAATCGTTTAATCAATGTTTCAACAACGGAAAGACATCAATAAAGTGTCATGTAAAGTTACATTTACCGCAGGAAAGCCATTCAGTGCATTTTGATTAATATGTGCCGTTACACTTTATTTTAAGGTGTCCTTGTTACATTTAAAGGGTTAGTTCACCCAAAAATGAAAATTCTGTCATTTATTACTCACCCTCATGCCGTTCCGCACCCGTAAGACCTTCATTAATCTTCTGAACACAAATTAAGATATTTTAGTTGAAATCTGATAGCTCCGTGAGGGCTTCATAGGGAGCAATGACATTTCCTCTCTCAAGATCCATAAAGGTACTAAAAGCATATTTAAATCGGTTCATGTGAGTACAGTGGTTCAATATTAATATTATAAAGTGATGAGAATATTTTCGGTGCGCCAAAAAAACAAAATAACGACTTATTTAATGATGGCCGATTTCAAAACACTGCTTCATGAAGCATTGGAGTGTAAATGAATCAGTGTATTGAATCATGATTCAGATCGCGTGTCAAACTGCCAACGGCTGAAATCACATGACTTTGGCGCTTCGAACAGCAGATTCAACACACTGATTAATCTGTGCTCTGATGCTTCTGAGTATTATCAATTAACTACAGGTACTTATACTATAGGGTTAGGATTAGGTTTTTGTAGTTAAGCTTAATGTACGGTTATTATGTATAGTAACTACATGTATCTTGTAATAAGGACACTGTAAAATAGTGTTACCATATGCACTATATTACATATTCCTTATATGTTTATTTTACCTGTTCATCAATATTTATTGCATTTGCATTTGAATAAAATATAACTGAAACCTAACTTTCATAAAAAGTTATCATTATAAAAACTGCAATTTAATATGCAATTTAAATGTTGGTATACAAATCAGTTGTTAATTTTAGTCTTTAATATTAAAGTAATGTACCAACTGACAGGGTTCCCTAAAGAATTTACAGCATTAGCTGAAAGAGATTTTTTTATTTTCCTTGAAAAACTGTAACTAACTAATTGAATTGAGATCAGAACTGAATCGCAAGCTTATGAATAGAAATCAAATCCAATTGTGAAATTTGTGTGAATCCCAGCCCTGATTTTTTCCAGATTGGGATTCATTCTTTTGTTCTGCTTATGTTCTTGCAGCTGATGCTGGACACTTGGAACGAATCTATATTCTCCAACATCAAGAATAGATTGCAGGATAGTGCAATGAAGCTGGTCCACGCCGAGCGGCTGGGAGAGGCGTTTGACTCGCAGTTGGTCATCGGGGTCAGAGAGTCATATGGTGAGATTTGCTGCAGTTCTTTTATTGGATTGAGTGACTTTTTCATGAAGATTCAAAATATTTGATGGCATTATTAGTTAGAAGTATTATATTCTCTTTTCTCAGTGAACCTGTGCTCCAATCCCGATGATAAACTGCAGATCTATAGGGATAACTTTGAGAAAGCCTACCTAGACTCCACTGAGAGGTTCTACAGGACTCAGGCACCATCCTACCTACAGCAGAATGGAGTACAA
Source organism: Chanodichthys erythropterus (assembly GCF_024489055.1). NCBI lineage: Eukaryota > Metazoa > Chordata > Actinopteri > Cypriniformes > Xenocyprididae > Chanodichthys > Chanodichthys erythropterus. Next base: position 12,621,707 of record NC_090237.1, on the reverse strand, counting down.
AACTACATGAAATATGTACGGTCTGCCAGAGATCAGATTTTAAACTACATATTCTATACTAATCGGATTAGATAAAAACTGCACAGCCAAACACAGAGCTAACACTCTACAGCTCTGTTTTTCCTTGCGTTTGCAGTTATGTATTCTCATATCTCTGTTTACAGGCAGACGCTAAGTTAAGGGAAGAGGAGAAACGTGCACTACGATATTTAGAGACACGACGTGAATGTAACTCTGTACAAGCAGTGAGTATATGATCGGCTTTTAAATAATGCATTAATTCATTCATAAATAGGGCATCAATCATTAAAATATTTAAATGTAAATATATTAAAAATATTATTATTATTTTTAAATGATTCAGCATTTGATATGTAATTGAAAGTAAAGTCTTATAGCCAGGTATGTCAGTCTTAAATTGTGGATTGTTTTTTCCCAGCTTATGGAATGTTGTGTGAATGCACTTGTAACGTCATTTAAAGAAACTATCTTGGCTGAATGTCCAGGCATGATCAAACGGAATGAGACTGACAGTGAGTATGAGACTTTGAAATCTATATATTTAAAATGATCCATTTGGGGTTTTAAATGGACAATTAAAAATTTTGGGGGTGGGTAAGATTTTTTTAATGCATTTGAAAGAAGTTTCTTATGCTTATCAAGGCTGCATTTATTTGATTAAAAATACATTTTTCTGTGATGACAAAGCTGAATTTTCAGCATCATTACTCCAGTCTTCAGTGTCACATGATCCTTCAGAAATCATTCTAATATGCTGATTTGCTGCTCAAGAAACATTTCTTATTATTATCAATGTTGACAACGGTTAATATTTTTGTGGAAACGGTGAAACATTATACGGTGTAACATTATAAATGTATTTACGGTCGCTTTTGATCAATTTAATGCATCCTTGCTGAATAAAAGTATGAAAAAAATCTTACTCACCCAAAGCTTTTGAACAGTAGTGTGTTGGACATTGCATATTTTCTAAATAGCTATATAATAAACCTCAGTGAACTCTTCATCCACAGAGCTGCACCTCATGTTCTCTCTCATGGATAAAGTTCCCAATGGGATTGAGCCCATGCTGAAAGACCTTGAGGAGCACATCATCAGCGCTGGACTGGCAGACATGGTGGCCGCTGCCGAGACCATCACAACAGTGAGCATATTAAATTGATGGTCATGCTTTTACTTATTTTATTCCAAAGATTTCTTGTTAAAAAAGTCCTCTCTGTCTGGGTTTAAAGTTCTGACCTTTGTGTTATAACTGATTCTCAACCATTAGGCCAACTCTGTGCTGTACTGATTTTAACGTTCCGTTTATGTTTTTCCTCAGGACTCTGAGAAGTACGTGGAGCAGCTCCTGACTCTGTTCAATCGCTTTAGTAAATTAGTGAAGGAAGCGTTCCAGGATGATCCTCGGTTCCTGACAGCCAGAGACAAAGTGAGTGTGTCGCCCCATCTGTATTCATTCTCACTGTCTTACAGTTGGTCTCAGTAAGTAGCCTGCATGACTAGATCACACCGCAGATGGTTACCAGAGATCTGTGATGACACAGGAGTACATTAGAAGGTTATTTAGCAGTAACTCCATAAAAACGCTGTTGATGTTACTGGAAAATGAATAGACTTGAATAAAAGTGTTTATGTCTTGCGTACCTTTTTAATGACTTGTAACATATAGTTTATAATTTCCCCCAGGCATACAAAGCAGTTGTGAATGATGCCACAATATTTAAGTTGGAGCTGCCATTGAAACAGAAGGGGTGAGTGACGCTGCCTTCCGGGCTTCTGTTTACTGTGAAAAGCACAAAATAACCTTTTAACTTCACTAACGGAGTGCTGCTAATGGACCCTTTTCAAATTTACGAAGTTCTCAGAAAAGGAACTTTTCTATGACTTTCCAAAAAGAGGGGAAAATATTAATTAGGTTGGTTAGAAGTTGGTCAGCTATAAATGTAAAAAAAAAAAAAAAAAATTCTAGATTCAGTCTGTGAAAAGGGTCCATGTTGTATCAACTCATATCAATCATGTTTGATGACCATTTAAAGGGTTAGTTTACCCAAAAATGAAAAAAAAATGTCATAATTTATTCACCCTCATGTCGTTCCAAACCCGTAAGACTTTTGTTTTCCTCTTACGGGTGTGTAACGACATGAGGGTGAGCAGGGGCGGCGCTAGGGGTGGGCTAAGGGGGCTGGAGCCCCGATTGTTTTCCCAAAAGCCCCAAATCTTTTAGGTTTGAGGATTCTTAATAGTGCTCTCTAAATATATTTTTTCTAAATATATCTCTATTAAAATATGTTAAACAGTCCAAAACCGCTTTTCTACAGTATTCATCATAAGTATCCATACACCGGCAGCGCTTTCTCTCTTCTCTCCGACAGCGCGTTCACGTACACCGCAGATGTACAGAGCCACGCCTCCTGTCACTCACTCAGAGCAGCGGCAGGCCTCGAGACGCTCGTTCGGTCCGGTTGAAGGGTTTTTGTTATGATATAACAACTAATATGATAACTTTAGCACATTTGTCAGCTAAACATATATTCAGTGTTTCCCATTAATGACCCTCTGCCGCCGCCACCGTTTCATAATGAACTGAAAATTTAAAACATAGGCTACTACGTTGTATTTTACCAACAAACTGAAATCGGAACCGTGATAAGGCTTTATGTCTTTATAAAACAGCAAAATACAGTGATTAAGTATATATACAGTCTGTCTGTGCTACGTGTTTTAAAGAGAAGTACGCACATTTGCTCACGCGATCAGCTGGTGATTAAAATAAAAGCTCAAGGATTTATCTTAGAAATTAGTACAAAAGTGTTATAATTTCCCAATACTGTTTTGTAAAGTAAGTAACTAATAAAAATTGTCATTTATTTTAGAGTGCATTTGTTACAATATATGGAAATTACTGTCATGAATAATTTTATAGCCTAGTATTAAAACATTATTATATTGTTTTATTGTAATAATTGTTTGGCATCCTAAAACACAATGTAGACTGAGACTCTATATCACAACTAAAAAGATGTTTGAACCCTTTTTAATGTCCAGGTACAAGTCAACGCTGTTTCTTTGTTCAATTTACACACTGTATGGGCTTAAGCTCTCAGATTTTAGCTCTCAAATGATTGATGCATTTAACCTTACAATATACAAAATTTTCTTCCGGGGGAGCATGCCCCCGGACCGCCATAGAGGAGATACACCCAGTAAATTTAAAGAAAATAACTGGGCCAAATAATGTACATTTTTTTAACAAGAATACTACTACAAAAGTTCCTTTTATGTCAGTAAAACTGTTAACAGAAAATTAAATGTCATTGGACAAATATAGATTTGGGCTAAGCCCTAAATGTTTACAATGTCTGGCTCCGCCCCTGAGGGTGAGTAAATGATGACAGAATTTTTATTTTTGGGTAAACTAACCCTTTAATGTTTCTAAACGCAGAGTGGGCCTCAAAACACAACCAGAGTCAAAGTGTCCGGAGCTGCTCGCCAACTATTGTGACATGCTGCTAAGAAAGACGCCTCTCAGCAAAAAGCTGACCTCAGAGGAAATCGAGCTCAAACTGAAGGAAGTGGTGAGGCTATTATAACATGTGACACATTGGTGTTGTCCTCAAAAGTGTTTCATAATGTAAATACTACAAATTGCTTCCTGTAGCTGCTTGTGCTAAAATACGTCCAGAATAAGGATGTGTTCATGAGGTACCACAAAGCCCACCTGACCAGGCGTCTGATCCTGGACATCTCAGCGGACAGTGAGATTGAGGAGAACATGGTCGAGTGGCTCAGGGTGAGAATAAAAGAGAAATGAGAGTGACTGAAACTCAATTTGAGTGTTTTGTATTTTAATGGCTTACTGTTAATGGCTTACTGCTTCGGCCTGGCATGTTTCAGGAAGTTGGGATGCCTGCTGACTATGTGAACAAGCTAGCTAGAATGTTTCAAGACATCAAAGTGTCTGAAGATCTTAACCAGGTTTTCAAGGAGGTGCACAAACACAACAAGCTGGCTTTACCAGGTGACTTACAAGCCTAGTTTTCTCTCTATATATGCATTTAAAAAGTTTGGGGTCAGTAAGATTTTTCGTCAAAGAATCCTAAAAAAAAATATTAAGCAGCGCAACTGATTTCAACAACAAAAAATGTTTCTTGAGCATCAAATCAGCATATTGAAATGATTTCTGAAGGATCATGTGACACTGAAGACTGGAGTAATGATGCTGGAAATTCGAGAGGCTGCTCACTGCAGAGCCAATGGGTGATGGGGGACAAAAAGTCAGACGTTTCTATAGTGAACATTTGTAATAAATATATTAGTGATGATGTGATGGCTTGTTTTTCATTTAGTTCTTAAGGTCTCTTTCACTCCCCTTCTGTTACACAGCGGACTCTGTGAATATAAAGATCTTGAATGCTGGAGCGTGGTCACGCAGCTCAGAGAAAGTGTTTGTGTCTCTGCCCACCGAGCTGGAAGATCTCATCCCTGAGGTGGAGGACTTCTACAAGAAGAACCACAGTGGCCGCAAACTGCACTGGCACCACCTCATGTCCAATGGCATTGTAGGTGTATTTTATGCACTGTGTTTAATGCTTAGTAAATGCTTGTAACTTATAGCTAATCAGTGTGTGCTCTCCGGTAGATCACTTTTAAGAATGAAGTTGGGCAGTACGACCTGGAGGTCACAACCTTCCAACTGGCTGTACTTTTTGCCTGGAACCAAAGACCACGAGAGAAGATCAGCTTTGAGAATCTGAAACTTGCCACTGAGCTGCCTGATGCTGAACTGAGACGAACTCTCTGGGTATTCTTTTAATGAACATAATTAAAATTCATTGTAGAAAAATTGAAGTGCACTCTAGAAAATTTTGCACTTTTTGTTCTTTAAGTGTTAAGATGTTTACTTAAAACAGATCATTGTTTGCATTTAAAAGATTTCAAGAAGAACATGCACTGAAAAGTTACATAGTTGATTATTTGTTGACTAATCAACTATGTAACATTGTAACATTGCAAAAAGTATCAGTTTTATTTCATAGAGTGAAGCTGCTTTGAAATTATGCAAACTGGCAATAGAAAAGCTGAAAACATCTTATTTCTTTAAAGGGATAGTTCACCCAAAAATGAAAATTCGGTCATCATTCACTCACCCTCAGGTTGTTCCAAATCTGTCTTTTTGAATTTTGAAGGAAATTTGTAACCAGGCCACTTTGGGGCACCATTGACTTCCATAGTAGGAAAAACAAATACTGTGGAAATCAGTGGTGCCCCAGAATTGTGCAGTTTCCCACATTCTTCAACATATATTCCTTTGTGTTCACCAGAACAAAGAAATTTATACAGGTTTGGAACAACCTGAGGGTGTGTAAATGATGACCGAATTTTCATTTTTGGGTGAACTATCCCTTTAAAACGCTATAGGTCTCAGGGTTTTTTTTTTTTTTTTTTGCTTTATTCCTTGAATTTAGAGTTACATTTACTGTTTGAGAACCACTGCTTTAACATGAACGAAAGATGCACTGATATTAAAATTCTGACTGGTATGGTTGAGCCGATAATTTTTTGTATGTTATGGGCGATAAATGACCTATATTAAAATGTTATACTATTTTGTGTAAATAAATTAAAAATAAAACACTAAGAAATAAAATCAATCATAATGCTACTATGCTATCTAAATTGAATTTAAATATCACAACATTATAATGTACAGTATGAAAAATAGATATTCATTTTTAAATTTGATTACATTTAACAGTTTTTAAATTATTAATGTCTAAAAATGAATTAGAAATATCCAATATCGACTGACTTTGAAAAGTTAAAAAAATCTTGGTTTATGGATGTTGTAACATCATCTTCTTAACTTGTTTTCCCTCTCTTTTTATTCAGTCTCTTGTTGCCTTCCCAAAGCTCAAACGTCAAGTTCTGTCATATGAACCTCAAGTGAGCTCTCCCAAAGACTTCACGGACAGTACATTGTTTTTCGTTAACCAGGAATTCTCATTGATGTAAGAACATCTCATCATACTTGCTCTTTTCATTTGCTCCTTCTTTTATTTCAGAAACAATCATTTTTGTTTCTCCTCAGAAAAAATTCCAAGGTTCAAAAGAGAGGGAAGATAAACTTAATCGGCCGGTTGCAGCTGACGACGGAGCGAATGAGAGAAGAGGAGAATGAAGGCATCGTCCAGCTTAGAATATTAAGAACACAGGTACGAAAAGTCAAAAATCATTACTAGTGCTCTCTGTTCACTAATGTATACTTCAGTTTTGATGTGAACACTTTGTCTAAGCCGAATGCATAGCCTTTCAAAGTATACTTCATTTGATAGCGTGTATGATCCAAGTGTGCCTGTGCCACACAAGTCGCTTAACACATGCTCATTTGAAAGTTTCATACTGTCCATTGTCTCCGCTATTTCTCTCCTGAAGGTATAGCTGATAAAAATGTCTTTGTCCACAGTATTTCTTAACTACTTCACTCGAACGCTCATCAATGCCAGTGACCGTCATTGTTGCACCTCCAATAGTTTGTTGTTGTTCCATCTATTCCATTTCTTTTTCGTCTATGAAACAGTGCTCCGGGTCAGTGTTGCCACCTTGTGGACAAACTATTTAGCTTAAAACAAAATATATGCGGTTAGAAAAATCAGACGGTGTGCATAGAGTAAGCAAATACTATGCAGATGATAAAATGACAATGCACACTGTATGCATACCCTAATGTGCGCATAAACTAGTAAAGTAAAATGTAATTTTAATGGTAAAAGACTGTAAAAAGGTTATGGTAAAACATGTTAAATTGGTTAACTGCAAGTTCCCTTACTATATGTGACCCTGGACCACAATAGCCGACAACATTGTATGGGTCAAAATTATCGATTTTTCTTTTATGCTAAAAATCATTTGGATATTAAAGGGTTAGTTCACCCAAAAATGAAAATTATGTCATTAATGACTCATCCTCATGTCGTTCCAAACCCGTAAGACCTCCGTTCATCTTCGGAACACAGTTTAAAATATTTTAGATTTATTCTGAGAGCTTTCTGTCCCTCCATTGAAAATGTATGTACGGTATACTGTCCATGTCCAGAAAGGTAATAAAAACATCATCAAAGTAGTCCATGTAACATCAGTGGGTTAGTTAGAAGTTTTTGTAGCATCTAAAATACATTTTGGTCCAAAAATATCAAAAACTACGACTTTATTCAGCATTGTCTTCTCTTCCGGGTCTGTTGTATATCCGCTTTCACTCCACAGTGATGCTGCTGCTTCTTCTTCTACGGCGGTTGGCATCCAGCTTATTGATGCATTACCGCCCCCTTCTGCTCCGGACAGTGACGTGATTAGGACATCCGCGTCACATTAGGACATGCACACCTATGCACCATTTTAAAAAATATAGCAATACCAAAATACAAATAATGTAGAATAGCTTGAATACAGCTTGATGTCCTAATTGCGTCACTGTCCGGAGCATAAGGGAGCAGTAATGCATCAATAAGCTGGATGCCAACCACCGTAAAACAGGAAAGAAGAAGAAGAAGCAGCTTCACTGTGGATTGAAAGCGGATATACAACAGACCCGGAAGAGAAGACAATGCTGAATAAAGTCATAGTTTTTGTTATTTTTGGACCAAAATGTATTTTCGATGCTTCAACAAATTCTAACTGACCCTCTGATGTCACATGGACTACTTTGATGATGTTTTTATTACCTTTCTGGACATGGACAGTATACCGTACATACATTTTCAATGGAGGGACAGAAAGCTCTCGGACTAAATCTAAAATATCTTAAACTGTTTGGAAGGGGTTTGGAACGACATGAGGGTGAGTCATTAATGACATAATTTTCATTTTTGTGTGAACTAACCCTTTAAGTAAAGATCATGTTCCATGAAGATATTTTGCAAATTTCTTACCGTAAAAATATATATATATAAATATTTTTGTTAGTAATATGCGTTGCTAAGGACTTAATTTGGACAACTTTAAAGACAATTTTCTCAATATTTTGATATTTGATTGCACCCTCAGATTCTAGATTTACAAATAGTTGTATCTCGGCCAAATATTGCCCTATCCTGACAAACCATACATCAATGGAAAACTTATTTATCCAGCTTTCATATGATGTATATGTCACCCTTATGACTGGTTTTGTGGTCCAGGGTCACATATACAGTGAAAAATAGATCTAACAGGACATTTTAAGCAATCTTAAATTAAAAAACTGTTAAATGAACAGACTTTGAAAGTAATTGTACACAAATGGGAATATCACCCTGACTTTACATTTGTTGGTATTTTGTTTAAACAGTTATGGTATAATCAGTTATGTACATTAGGGTTTATATGTTGTTTAAAGGTGCTGTATGTAATTTTTTTCGACTCTACTAAAGCATAAAAATACCATAATATGTTTGCAGAGATTTAGGAAACATGCTAAGTTCACATACTTGTTTCTCAGAAAAACAATACTACAGCCAGTTATTCTACTTTGAAATGTGCGTTCTGTGTCGGAATGTGTGTTTTTGGTTTGGTCTGTGTGATCCCGCTCACTGCCGATTCATCCAATAGTATTTCGATACCCTGGGTTGCCAGTTAGCGGAAAACACGGCTTATCATAGCCACAAAAGCCAGCAAACAAACTAGGTCGGAGATCGTAGATTCTACCCGAACTAAAGCCTCGCCATCCGTCTAAAAACCTCTGCCCAGAGGCATTTTAGACACCGCTAAATCAACTCATCAATTTACAATATAAGGCTCTTCGCTTTCCATTGTCAATTGTGCTCATTCCTATTGTGTCCTCAAACTGGCAACCCACGTGAGCGTCATGTCTGAGGAGGAGGGGAAACGACCCTCTCCAATATTTTGAATTTGGAATGCAGTACCCATTTCAACCACTAGCTGTCAATATTACACACTGCACCTTTAACTAATGTTTATTTCATTATTTTAGTGTCCCATGTGTTACCATGATGGTGTTTTGCATTTGTGTGTGTGACACTGTTTGTCTATATTTGCATACCACTGCTTGTAGAGACTACATGTGATGGAATTAATTTTAATCATGCTTCATTTACCACCTCTGTTATTACAGTGGTTCTCAGTATGTTATACAGGTACAAATAAGAGAAGAAGGGTGTAATATTAACATTATATCAACCCTAAATTTAAGTTTAGTCCCGTAAAAACCTAAAATATTGCTACTGTATTTTTTTATGGTAGTTCCAGCAACCACAGCTGCTGTTTTTTACTGTAAATTTCATGAATTTATTATTTATAGTGTACTTTGGGCTTAATGTGTTTTTTTTTTTTTACTGCAACATTTCAGGAGGCCATTATTCAGATCATGAAGATGCGTAAGAAGATCACAAACGCTCAGCTGCAGACCGAGCTGGTGGAGATCCTCAAGAACATGTTCCTCCCTCAGAAGAAAATGATCAAGGAACAGATTGAGTGGCTCATTGAGCACAAGTACATCAAGAGAGATGAGACGGACATTAACACCTTCATCTACATGGCGTAGCGCGGAAATGACTCCAGAGTTTACCTGTAACCGTTCCCAAGGACGACGTACCTGTCGAGGATCAGCAGCGGGGGGAGGGATGGTGTGATGTCTCGAAGATACTGCTTAGGCTGCTGGTCTGATGGCGTAGTCATGAGCTTGTTTTAACGACAGGCAATCACACATCAGATAAAAATGTATTTAAAAAAATAAATCCCTGCCTTACCTTACAGTGAAGACACATGGGGATCAGAATAGGAGATAAAAAAATAGGAAAAAAGACAAAAGGATTCTATTTTTGCCATTGGTAGTCAGTATGCATGGTGGGCGTTTGGCCTTTTGTATGTGTACATCTCCAGCAGCATGCGGTCAGTGGGAATGTTACATTCATCCGAGGACTTGCTTGTGTGTGCCGTGTTACGAGCGTTTTTCTCCCTCCCGCATCCTCCGCCTGGACCCCGCCGCCTCCCATCCTCACCGCACAGTCCAGGACAAGAGCCGTCCCATCGTCGCCACTGCAAACACCTGGCCTTGTGCGCCGACACCGGAGTCGCTGAGGAGCGCGGGCCGGGATGGAGGACTAGCATTAGCACTTTTCACACTCTCCACCACACTATGTCAGCATGGCTATATTTGGGTTGTTTTTCACGTCTTTGGGTTTCGTTTTCACTTTTTTGCTTCGTCAAATGTTTGCAGACGTTGAACCTTCTTTAAGCTATGAAAGATTTGATTGGCTAATTGCAGTTTAGACTTCAAGTTTCTCTTCAAAATGCCAGGAAATGCTGGTGTTCAGAGGTCACAGAGGGTCATGGTCTGCGGAGAAAATATGGTGGTTTGATATTTTTTTTTGCTTTTTGTATGTTTAGGTGTAAATGCATTATCAGTGTGCACCGAGTCAGAAGGTCAGTGTGATGTAATTGCAGTTCTTTTTTTTTTTTTTGGTTTACAACAGAATTTTCCGTTAACGGTCTCGAAAAGTGACTGAAATGCCGACTGAATTGTTCCTGGAGCCTGTGATGAGGCGGCCTCACTAAGGTCCCATAACATCAGTCACAGCTCCAATTTAGTCTCATTGCCCCATCACAGCTGAGCACACACAAGCAGTAAAGCACAGTTACATGAGTCCGAGTAAAGCAAGCGCCGCTCCAACCTCAGGTAAAGTTATTTTAGTAGGTTGTGCTAACTTTCATTAGCGCCGTGCGGTTCTTGCTAAACACACGTTTGCCAAAGCAAAGCACAAGTGTGCTGATCTCAAAATCATTGTTGTGATTGTTTACCCTCTATTTCCGAGGTTCCCCGAGAAAGTCTCTTCATTTAGTGGGAAACATTTTCCTTTTTCTTATTATCCTATTATGACCGAGTGTCTCTGAACAAAAGCCTGTGCAATTACTGATCAGCTGTTTATTGTAATCAAACGAACTGTCTCATGATTATTAGCATTTAAGTAAGTGCAAAAAAGTATTAATTCTTATTTTCAAATATTGACAGTCTTTGGTCAGTCTAGAATTTCTGTGCGTTTGACATGACGGTTGAATCAAACATCAATGTGTTCACCATATATCAGCCTTTCAGTGTATTGTCTTTGGAAAAAACAACTAAAATACCATTTTCACTGGCTGATGCCATCAAGTGTTGATTGTATATTCATCCAAACGCAAAACTACGGAAGCTTGTTTCCGCCTCTGAATAAAAAATAAAAAAGGGATAATTGCGACTTTTTACTATATAATTTACTTTTTTCTCAGAATTGCGAAAAAAAAGTTTGTCATAATTCTGAGAAAAAAAGTAGGAATTGTAAGTTTGTATCGCAGTTGCAAGAAAAAAGTCAGAATTGTGAGTATAACTCGCAATTTTGACATTTCTTGCAATTTCGAGTTTATCTCACAATTGTGACTTTTTTTCTCAGAATTGCGAGATATAAACAGTTGCATGATATAAAGTCGCAATTGCGTGTTGTAAAGTCGGAAGAGTAAAAAAATGTTCTGTCATTTTTTTTTTCTCAGAATTGGATTTTATAACTCACAATTCTGAGAAAAGTGAGTTAAAAAGTCGCAATTACTTATTTAGTTTTTAAATAAGCTTCCATACAAAACACTCAATGGAAGCTTGTTTCCGCCACTAAAAAAAAAAAGAGGTAATTGCTTTTTTTTACTTTTTATCTCACAATTCTGACTTTTTTCTTGCAATTGTGAGTTATAAAGTCAGAATTACGAGATTTCCGCTACTAAATAAAAAAAAAAAAGAGATTGCTTTTTTACTTTTTATCTCTCAGTTCTAACTTTATAACTCGCAATTCTGACTTTATATCACGCAATTGAATTTATATCTTGCAATTCTGAGAAAAAAAGTCCGAATTGTGAAATAAAAAGTTGCAATTACTTTTTTTATTATTGTTTTAGTTTAAACAAGCTTCCATACAAAACACACTATGGAAGCTTATTTCCACCACTAAATAAAAAAGGTAAATGCTTTTTTAAATTTTATCTCACAATTCTGACTTTTTTACTCACATTTGCAAGTAATAAAGTCAGAATTGCGAGTTAAGTCAGAATCGCAAGATGCAAAGTCGAAATTCGGACACTTTTTTTCGCAATTGCGAGTTTATATCACGCAATTCTGACTTTAGAACTTACAAGTGAGTCTTGCAATTCAGAAAAAAAAAAAAATCAGAATTATGAGATAAAAAGTTTTTTTATTTTTTCATGGCGAAAACAAGCTTCTATAACACTCAAACTAAAGGGTCAAATAATGAGTTTCTGAGGAGGGCCCACTGAAATCCACAATGATAATTCTATAACATTTCTGCACAACATCTGTCCATCTCCACTATGACATTTCCTGTCAGTTATGTTTGTTTCCTCTGTTTTTAATACAAATCAGTCACTCATTTGTGTCCCTAGTGTTTGATTTCACATGGCAACTCAAAATAGTAAAAAGGTCGTTTATAAGATCCAGATGTACAACGGTGTTTGAGAACATTGTGATATTCGATTGTCCTCTTTATTTATTGATAACTTAAGCATGTTTGAGAGGGGGAGAGAGTGTGTGTGCGTGTGTACGCTTAGGAGCCTTTTACAACAGGGTGATGTCATATCCTGTTACGTTTATGCATTTTCATTTTTGGAATTTAAAGTTGGTGTTTCTGCTGACTGTATGTTTTCCTCTGTCAATTACTCTAGGTAAATACATATAATTTTATTAGGACAAGCACTATGATTTTCATATTTATCAATCACAGTTGGCGTTTGTTGTGTGCTTGTGTTATTCTAGAGCCAGTTGGGTTTTTTTTTTTTTTTTTGAACGATATCAAATGAAATGCAGTCCCAAAAGCTGAAATGTCAGTTCATTGTAATGGAAGATGATGAAACTGAATAAAAATGGTGTGAATGACCTTACAAGGGAATGCTACATGAAATTATGAATTATGAATAATACTTGTTTTCTCTGATGCACATGAAATGTTCCAGTAACTTGAGTCTGTGCACATCATTCGGTGATATAATGCAATAAGTGAGCGTGAAACAAAACATTTTGGAATCTGTTGATGGAATTTTATGTAATAAAGTTGCGTACACATACAAACACTCACTATTAAGTTGATTATATTGTACTGAAATGAGGGTGTGTTTTTTTTTTTTTTCTTTTCAACTTCATGGGCGGCACATCAGTATTTTCATCATTCTAAATATGATAATGTGTACTTATTTTTTGTCACTCCACTATATCACATACTAGGAAGAGTGGTGTTTGTGTCTTATTTATCACTCTCCTGTTTTGTAGAGTGTCTTCCATCATTGTCACAGCATTAAAGTTTTCTTCATTACAAACGACAAACACTGACTAAAAGTGTAAAGGTTTGTGTTTATTCTTAAAGCGAACTGGATGGTATTAGTTTGTATGACACATGAGGACAGTCCTGCAATTATTCCCGTATACACTTTCTGGTAAACAGTTCAGCAGAAAACTGAACACTCGAGTTCCCTGTAGTGTGAGAGACTGCTGTTGCAACAAGCAAAATATAAATGTAGTTCTGAGAAGGTGCATATGCTCTGCCTATGACTGTCTGTTTTCAAGATTTCTTGCCTGAAGCCTTAAAAGCTTCAAGAATATTTGAAAATTAATAAGACGTATGAAGTGAATGTGTGCCAATGTACAGTGAAGATCTGGAACGGATGCTATTCTTGCAGTGTGAGTGAATCATTTTCATGTACTGGATTTTTTTTTATATGTTGCATAATTTATTTACTGGCAAAATAAAAATATTATTTGATTGAGGCTGATTTTATGTCCTGTTTCCACAACACCCTGAAAAAATAAAAACCAAACCCTGTGCAATAAAATGAAGGGTTTCTTTACATATTCATCTCAATATGCCATTATAACTGAATATTATATTATATATTTAATTTAATAACAGCTAATCTGTTATAATTTGGGGATGTTTTAGAGGATTAGTCATAGTTATGACGATCAACTAAATATTTTATGTAATAAACACTGACAAAAAATATATTTAAAAACAAATTGGTTGTGGATTAGATGGTTATTAGTATTAAATTAGTGATAGTTGAAACTTTGAAATGGTTCTCTAAGCTGAATATCTATTGCTTGACTAGAAAATGGTATACAGTGCACAGCAAATGAGTACACCCCCTCTGAACAAATACAAAAGATGCATTTTCTGTATGATCACTAGTTCAATTCATGGTAAGATGGCAAAACTAAAATGTATTAAACAAATACATTATAAAAATAGAAATATGTCATTAATAGCCATAAAATAAGTAAATTAGCCAATTAAGGATTGCAGAAATGAGTACACCATAGATTTAATTCAAGAAATGTATACTATTCTAGCACCATAATTTTTAATATGCTCTGACCCTTCTTGGCATGGAGTGTACAAGTTCATGACAAATTGTCACATCTGTCTTGTTTAACTCTTGGATGATGAGCTCCTTAAATGCCCTGATCTTTAATGGAGAGTGTTGCTCAGCGTATTTCTCTACAGAATCCCCCACAGGTGCTCAAGAGTGTTAAGATTGAGTGCAATACATATCCACAGAAGGTTTTTCACCTTGGGAGAATGCATATCCTCATTGTCATGTTGAAAAAATGCCCATTAATGCAGGGAATGAGGAGAGTGTAGCATTTTCTGTTTCAAGTTTGTGTATTAAATTACACAGTGGTGTGGGAATTCATGACAGCATTGATAAAGCACAACTCCCTCACACCTTCAGCACTCATACATCCCTTTATAAGAGCTTTACTAGCACTGAACTTTACTGTGGGAACCAGGCACTTCTCACTGTACTCCTCCTCTAACAACACCATAACATTTTGGATGCTGTTAGATCCAAAATGATTGATTCCCAGAATCTATATTTTGTAAAGATGGGCTTTGGAAATGGCTAACTGACTTTATTGTGCTTTGGCTACAGTACAAAGTTCCAGTGAGAACAACAACCATGCATGTCATTTCTGCAGGTTGCATCTTACTCTGTGAGATGAACAGTCACTCTTTTCATAGCTTTTGCTGGCTCTGAGACACTCGCTTGGTATTTCACCTGCTGTTTGTCTAGCAAAAAAATCCCTCATCACTAAATGAAAGCTTAAAATGAAGGCCTGATTATTTCAGGGGCCTTGTAACAAGTCTATTGTTTTTTGAATTTCTGTGTTACTTTTGCTATATTTTCACACTTATAACAATGATTTGGTAAGCCTCTTGTACCACTGTCGTCTTTTGTGCTAAGAAATAAGTCTACTATAACAGTTCTCTCTTCCATTGTTGTCAGCATTAAGTCTGAGAATGATTCAGTGAGCTATAAACACTTTTAATTGTCAAGAAATTACTTGTCTTTAAATGTTTTGGTTCAACATACTTACCTGTTGATCAAACATTGCTCTAAACTTACACCAGAAAAAAAACAAAGGTTTTATTTAGTAACTTTTAGGAGGGTGTACTCATTTTGCTACACAACATTTTATCACCTTGATAAGAAAATCTTATTTTCCTGAATAATTTTGACATGCTTCTTTGGTAACTGATTAAGCAGACTTACTGGAACATGATATCTCTAAAGAACCATAACATGTCTTCTCAGTTATTGAGCAATTGCTGACTTTCAGAAGTTACAGAGGGGGTGTACTCATTTATGCTGTGCACTGTATATAGGAAAACATATTATGTGGAAAAACATTTGTTAATGCTTTAAGGATATACTTTTATTCTTTCTGGAAAAAGCAGTAGGCTATACAATGAAATAACAAACATTCCTGATATGGTTTTAAGTCCCCCAAAGAATGATTAACATAACAATAAAATATGCAACAAAGAATGTGAAACTCCGCCCCACGTTTGAACCAATAGCAGGTAATTAATTTGCATGTGGTGCAACACTGGGTTTAATGTAGGATTTCTGCACATTTCGTGTTTTCATAAACTTCATACTGTGAAAGGGATTAATTTCTCTTGACCTAATGATGATAAGCTGTTAAATACAATTTCACAAACTGAACTTACCATAGATGTAACACACAGCATAGCAGCGACCTTTATATAGAAGTAGTTCCAACCTCCTCAAATGCCCGGATGAACCTCGGTGGTCCGGGGTGCAGGCTTCAAACCTGTAGCTGCTTAGCGGCAGAGTGGTTCAATTCCACCTTTCGGGCGGTTAGATAGGATATATGGATGAAGTACATTTTAATAATGTTGAGTTAAAATGCTGTATTGTTTTAGAACACTACGAGAATATAACTTTTATTAAACCCGGAAACTCAGTCATGAAAACAACCAATCAGCGCAGTAAACACTCCACTCAACCAATCGCAGTTCTCACACAAGTGTCTGTCATAGGAAATGACGTTGGGTGCCCTTGGTTAGCTTTACAGCGTGTGCTGGATTGATAGGCTAGCAGGCTAATACTGATCATGTAAAATTAAATTAAACTTTCTCCGATTGCGTTATTCCCCGGTAAGAGTGTTGAACTGTATACAGTCTTTTTGCTTATATTTATTATTTTTGCATTTTCAGATTTATATGTTATAAAGCATATATTTGCATCTTTGAGGCTTTAGCTTATCAGCTAGAATATATATATATATATATATATGTATGTATATCTAAATATTTATTTATGTATTTATTTGTGTACATTGTGTAATGCATGGACCCCACAGAAAAAAAAATACTATAGTATGTTACAGTAAATACTATAGTATTTTTGAACCATACTATAGTAAATTGTAGTATACTGTATATATTATAACACTTTGTTAATGAATGCATACTGTAGTATTAATTATAATGAACTGATAAACTAATAAGTACTGTAGTATACTTTAGTTTTTGCTACAGTAAACTTTAGTGTATATTGTAGTATAATATACCCTATAGTTGTAGAAAACTTAGTACAGTATTGGGTCATTTGTTTATATTACTATAGTTGTTATATTACCACAGCAACTATAGAATTACCACAACAAATTAATTCAAGTACTTTACTCTAGTATGGTTCAAAAACACTATAGTATTTAATGTAAATTAATATAATATTTTTTCATGTACCTTTCTAAGGTTTCTCAACCCTTTTCTAAGGTGTTGTCCATCAAAATGCCTCTACACAAGTATCCACCAAAAATATGGGAAGCCCTGAAGCTGCAGACGGGCATCTATTCCCGTCTACCCCAGCACTACCTGCGCTCTCTGCAGGACACGACCCCTCCTACTCCAGTGCACTGGAAACCCCTGGGAGTCAAATACAGAGTCAATCCTGAAACTGGGCACAGAGAGCGAGTCCAAGATGTGCCTATCCCAGTTTATTATCCGCCTGAATCACAGGATGGACTCTGGGGTGGAGAAGGCTGGGTATCTGGCTTTAGATATGCCAAAGGTGACAAGGTAAGACTGTAATACTGAATTTAAGTTGATGTGAATAGTCCATGAATTAGAATGTAACTTGAAGATGACTTACCCCATATTATTATATGGTATGTGCTTGTGGATATGAACGATCGCATCAGCTCTCTACAAGACTGCGCAAAACCTGGAAGCCACAGTTGTTTAGCAGAGAGCTGTACAGTGAGATCCTCGACCAAAAGTTCACCGTAACAGTCACAGCTCGCACCCTGGACCTCATTGATGCCGCTTTTGGCTTCGACTTCTACATTCTGAAGGTGAGAATCCTCACAAGTTTGTGGCATTTAGTGTGTTTTATTATTTTACAAAAATTACAATAATTTTATATAATATTATGTTTATAATGTAATATTTAATGTTTAAAATAGTTTTATTTATTGCATATTTATTACTATATTAAAAAAATATATGAAGTCCTTAAAGTCTGTGGCATTTGGTATGTTTTATTATTTTATTATTATTTGTTTTATTATTTGTCAAAAATTACAATATTTTTATATAATATTATGTTTATAGTGTAATATGTAATGTTTAAAATAGTTTTATTTATTGTATATTTATTACTATATTAAAAAATTATGAAGTCCTTAAAAGTCTGTGGCATTCAGTATGTTTATTATTTTACAAAAATTACAATATTTTTATATAATATTATGTTTATAAATGTAATATTTAATGTTTAAAATAGTTTTATTTATTGTATATTTATTACTATATTAAAAAATTAAATCCTTAATTTAATCTTTAAAAGTTTGTGGCATTTGGTATGTTTTATTATTTTAAAAAAAATAGGATAATTGTATATAAATAAAAAAATAAAATATATTTTTATGTAATATATTGTAAAAAAAAAAAAAAGAAAAGATATTTTATTATATTTAAAAATACTATTTTATATTTATTATTAAATTACGTTATTGTACAAAATGTCATTTTCTAAACATAGAATATGTATATATTTTTATATTTTATTGTGTATGAAATGCAATCAGATTACATTTCTATGTAAATTGTAAAAGATTTTTTGTGTAAAGTGTCATTCAGTTCAATGTACTGTAACAGTTCAGATAGAAATCCATTTTTAACGATTTATACGAGAAAAGTTTACAGCAAAATTTGGTCCATATCTTGTGTGTATTTCTTTTAAAGCAGACCCCAAAGCAAGATTTGAACTCCAAGTTCGGAATGGATCTAAAACGTGCGATGCTTTTACGTCTGGCGCGGAAAGACACGGATCTGTTTCCCGATGATCCATCTCGCGGGGAGAAAATCTACAACCGCTACAAGGTGAGTTGAGTTGATTACGAGATGTATATTTGCAGCCTATGGTGTTGATAATCAGCCTGTGTGTTTTCCTCCATTTGCCTTTCTCACATTTCTTAAAAGCAGCAGTTTGAGATCCCAGAGGAGGAGGCTGAATGGGTGGGTTTGAGTCTAGAGGAAGCAGTAGAGAAACAGAGACTACTGGAAAAGAAGGTAATGAAATGAACGGGAATATAAATGCATATCCGCTCACTGTCATCTGAGCAATCTCACTCCGTTTTTTTCTTTCTCAGGATCCAGAGCCTCTTCACAAGAGTTTGGTGAAGAAGTTTGTGGAGGAGCTCACCATTAAGAAGCTCTCAGAGCCTCAGATTGTGGAGAAAAAATGATGACTGTTTTCTTCCCTGCCATTCTCTCTGTCTGTCATACAGTCTGAACAATAAACAATAATGTATTTATTTTGTATTAACATCACCATCAACTATGTGCTTGTATTCTGTAAATATGTCATTTATACTTAATAAATTCATTCAGAGATGCATTTTTTCCAGTCTGACTGGAATATCTTATTTTCTGACTGTGTTTGGAAACTGGAACAGCATAATTTTTTAAGAAACCAACTCCTAATGTTCTTTTTAGGTTCTATTTTATTTATATATATATTTATTTACTTATTTATTTTTTGTGGAAACATAATGAGAATTTTACAGAAGAGGATTAGGGCCAAGCAATAATAAAAAAATAAAATCATCTCAAGATTAAAGTTGTTAAATTTCGAGAAAAAACTTGTTAAATTTCGAGAAAAAAGTTGAGATAAAATGCTGAGAATAAAGTCATTAAATTACAAGAAAAAACTTAAATTACGAGAACAAATTTGTTAAATTATGAGAAAAATGTTAAAATTCGAGAAAAAAAGTCAAGATAAAATGTCGTAATTTAACGAGTTTATTCTCAACATTTTATCTCGACTTTTTTCTCAATTTAACGACATTTTTCTCATAATTTAACGAGTTTTTTCTCAAAATTTAACGAGTTTTTTTCTCGTAATTTAATGAGTTTATTCTCAACATTTTATCTCGACTTTTTCTTGAAAGTTAACGACTTTTTTCTCGAAATTTAACAACTTTAATCTCGAGATGGTTTTATTTTTTTTATTGCCTGGCCCTAATCCTCTTCCGTAGAATTTATACAGAACATTCCAACGGTTATTTTTTTATAACCATCTGAACCTGATGCAACATAATGAGGATGTTTATTATTATACAGTTTACAATTTAAGATATTCACATTTAGACGGTTTCCTTTCATTGGTATTGCACATTAAACAACAGCTAGTTCTGGTCACTGAAAATATGTTTACGTCAGTGGGTAGCGACAACCGACAAGTGACTGTATTTATGAATGACTCGTTGAATCATTCACTCAGTTCAAAGATTGGAACGAAGAGCCATTGCTGCGTTTGCTGCGCAGAGACTCGACGGTTGATTTTACTTTGACTTCGTCTGGATAGTTGGCGGTGAAAGAAGAAAATATACACAAGTAAGTGGCAATATTAGGTCTAAATTTGTAAGTTGCTCATTAACCTTTTGATTTAAAAGTGTATAAAATATATGTCACATTTTTTGTGATGAAAGCAGTCTTGCTCGTGAGATACTGCGTTCAGTAAGCAGTAGGCCTACGATAGTATTAGGTTACACTCTACACTCCAAAAAAAAATTACATTTATAAATTTACATTACAAAAATAATTAATGCAACTAGTTATTTTATGAGTGCAAATTTTCTGTTTACTTTTGGCGCCACATACTTAATTACAGTATGGAACTATTGCCCAATACTGGACTTTCTGTGAGGCATAATTTCCCTAAAGCTTGTTAGTCTGAAGTTGCGATATATATATATATACACACACACACACACACACACAGAGAGAGAGAGAGAGAGCACGCTGCTAACATTAGTAGTTTTAAGGGTCATGAGTCATGTGGACGGGTGTGGGAAATCACTTGTCACGAGAGCTCTACACACACATCCTTTGTTAAAACAGACATTTTCAGATATTAGGTCATAATGAAAAAAATGAACTTTTAAAAACAGAACCATTTGAGAATCATGTCTAAATAAAGTTAAGTGAAAAACTGTGGGAGGCTATTTTATCAGAGATTGTGACAGGTTCAATGTGTGTGGCTATTGTTTTGAACACTATATATAGTATCAGAGAAGTGCAACAAAGCACAGCAATAACACTAGTGAATGAGGAAGTGACTGCACTTCATTATCTGGTTCCCTTGTGTATGTTGAATCGGGAAACACACGTAAAATCAAGAGTTTGCAGGGTTGATTTGGTTGGACTTTGGCCGTAGACTTTTGCCTACTCTCAAGATAGGAAGAAATTATGATTCATCCGGTGACTAACATGGGGACAACCAAATGGGAGTCAAAATATTCATATTTTCAAAACACATAATTTTAATATAAACTGCAACAACACTATAAGAAGCATAAAGCGACAATATTTGGAGGATTTTTACACAGCACAATTAGAACCACAGCAGTATTACAGACATTATATATATATATGTGTGTATAAATGAACGAAATGATTAAGATTGTGAATCCAGCTTCCTTCAATGTTGATGTGCACTTAAATGTAGTTACAACACAGATAAAAGCGCTAAAATCTTTTTGCCACTGACTCGTTTTGACAACATTCATTTCAGTTTCCTGTATAACTTCACAGCATGACGTAACCAGACAAGTTTCCAGTGAAAGCAAAAATGCAGCCAATAAGAACATATTTGATGTTTAATATACAACTAATTTGGAATTTTAGACCAATTACATTTTCTCAGTGGGCGGGGCTAACCAAAAAAAAAGCAATAACACTCAAAATTGCTCTTCACAAACCTTAAGGTGTATTCACATTGACATCGATTGAATGAATCTTGTTTAAACTATTTGTATGATAGCAGCTAACTGTTTGATTAAAGTACCTAATTGTGTTCGTGCAAAATACTAGTCCCCAACAGAATCCAATCCCCTTATACACCAAAGTAATTCCATTGGCTGAAACCATTTTTAGGTGCCTGATTAGAGATGTCATGAACATAATGCATTTCACATTACATATGATACTATACAACCAAAGCCAGACAAATTCAAATGAAACATTTCCCTTTCTTTGCGGTTTAAGTAAGAAAACTAAAATTTCAGTTAGCAAGTCAAGGAGACTTTCACACAGAATGCATTTTTGCCATGCACAAGATGCTCCAAATGAAGCAAGCTGCGAACGCAACAATCAAACCTCAATCTATCGCATGTTTACAGAGAACAACAATGGAAAAGCAACTCATAAGAATGCAAAAACACATTTTGTGTGAATGGACACCAAAGTCCCTTTAAGACAAGTCATTTCACTCGGCAGCCATCTTTGAAACGCCTCTCGGGCATCCTGGGCATCATTCAAATCACTTTGAATGGGGAAACATCAAATTCTCCAAAACTGTTCGCAAACCTTACTATTAAATTTCATATCTGAAATCACCAATGAAATCTAACAACAACCGGCTCATAAATTTAGTTTCTAAACGCTCAAATCATGAAAAAAAAAAAAAACTATATTTCAGGCTGGATCAAGCTAATGCGCATGCGCAGACCTAAATGCGCGTCTGACTGTTTCTATAGAAACCGGTGATTCTAACGGCCGCTGAAGTGACGCGATGACTTTACCAGTCGGCGATTGGCTCCCAAGAGTGACACGTCTTGTGTTAAGGTGCGTTCACGTGGCCTCGTAATTCCTGTAGTTACGAGATTCTAACTTGTAAAAAGCGTTCACGTCCTCATAGAGCTCGTAATTACAGCTTGTAAGCTGGGAGTTTTCTGAAAGCTCCCACATGTACCACGTGGCCGCTGTACCACCTGACCGCTGTAGATTCATTTAGGCGTTGATAGTGGTGCCATGGAAACGCATAACTCCCAGTCTGAGGACGTGAACAGCTCCGAATATAACATCACGTGTTGTCATTTCAAGAATCCGGTAAATACGAGGTGACGTGAAAGCAGCATTATTCTATAGTCTTTGTGGACACTTACAGCTTAGCATAGTGCTAACTGGTTAACCAGATATCATGATTAGACACTATGTTTTTTATTAGGAACTACTAATGGCCAGCAATGGGCAGAGGATTTGGTGGTGGATTTTAATTGTTGATGATTAGACGAAAAAAAAAAAAAGGGGGTTTTAATCACTTCGCGCGTCACATCTAGCTTGAACATGGTGTCAGATTGGTATGACCTACATGAATGAATCCAACTGCTACTTCAGAATCATGTCTAATTTTGTCCCCTTAATGCTGTTCATTGAAATTCCTCTATGGTTGAACTGCTCAGAAATGTTCAAAACAAATACATATATAACACTTAAATATTTTAGTGAATTTAGGGTCTGGGGCCATCTACTCGATACTAATGGCTTAAATAAATTAGCAAAATGACAGACACATTTCATAACAGGCACATTACAAGCAGTTTGAGCAGCATTAGTTGCTCCCTTTTTACTAGAAATGCAATGACTACATGCTTCTCCTGCCTTTCGTCAGCCTCGGTTTACTGTCCATTTTCAAGACCAGCTGCTGAGAAGGTGATTTACTTCATTAGTATGCACAGATTACCAAAACTGGAAGTCATAGTACCAACTGAACAGGTTTGGCAGTCAGTCACAAGTTTGACTTAGTCTTTTCCTGGTCCGAAATGATTTTATAGTCAGCAGTGACTGTATGTCCAAAGTCTCAATAGTCAGTCCACAGTGGTTTTCAATGCTCTAGGTCATTCTCGCTCTTCACGGGGGAGAAAACGAGGCCTTCGATGTTCTCCAGATCTGCTGGATAGGCCTGATTCTCATTCACCATCTGACTGAAGTGTGCGTCATTTATAGAAGCCATGTTTATCATAGTTTGGTTGACGTTTGAGTTTGTATCTGTGCCATCAAAACTTAAGTTGAAATCAAGGATCTGACTTAAAAGCTGCTCTGAACCTGGCTGAATCAAGCACTGGGAAATGCCTTGGAAGAAGGTTTCCAAAGCCTCTGGGTCCATGCTAATACAACTGTCCTCTTGTTTAAAGTCTTCATTATAGTGAATTTCCTCCATGCCCTGGGATTGCATGTGGATGCCTCCATCTGGAACAGTGATTGGCATGGAAGCATTGGGAATGTTACAATCGGGAAGAGCGTAGAACGGGTCAAAATGCTGTGGCATGCTGGGTTCGTTCACGATGATGTCTTGACCTGAGGAAGCAGGGAAGATAAAACACTGATGTAGTCAACAAAGTTTCAGAGAATGATATTAAGGTGTCAGTTTCCTTTCAAAAACATCCTTACTTTGAGGAACGCTGCACGGCTCGCTGAACGCTGTGTCCGATTTTATTTTCCTCTTGCGGTTCACTCCGTAGGGATCTGCAGACCAAAAGTGTAAATCAAATTAACCTCCCTTCAGTGTTATAGGGTGACATGAGCATGCGATGGCACTGGATAAAAAGGCAGAGATTATAAAAGAATCATTTGTGTTCTGTAGACAATAGAAGACCTTTTATGAAGCATTAGAGTTTCCTCATGCATACTTTCAGTTTAAACTAGCATAATGCTGCCTATTTATAAATCCCCTTGAATAACTGACATGGTGACACGCCTTCTTTTGCAATATTTTAGAAACTAGACAAGAGAGAAGATGATTCATATCTCAATCTGAGGCTTTTGGCTTCAGTTATCCATCCTACTGGTCTGCTTTTGTATGCCACTACTTTTAAACAAGCACCTTAAAAGCCCCACATAACGAACATTTCTAGGACTTTTGAAAATCTTTTCTACCATATGACTCAGCTAAAATCTCTATCATAATGCTAAAAAAAAAAAATAGCTCAAAAGCTTGCGATCGTTAAATTGATCAAAAATGATAATAAAGATTTCAATTTTTATTTCAAATAAATGTTGTTCTTCTGAACTTTATATTCATTAAAGAATCCTGGAAAAATATATATCATTGTTTCTCAAAAAAATTATGCAGTACAATTTTTTTCAACAATGATAACAAATGTATCTTAAGCAACAAATCAGCATATTAGATTGATGACACTGAAGACCGGCGTAATGATGCTGAAAATTCAGCTTTGCATCACAGAAATAAATTACATTTTAAAATATATTAAAATAAAAAAAACAGTTATTTTAAATTGTAATAATATTTCACAAAAAGACTGCATTTTGATCAAATAAATGCAGCCTTGCTGAGCAAAAGAGACTTCTCTCACAAATCTTACTCACCCCAAACTTTTGAACAGTAGTGTTTATATTGTGGTAGATTTTGTAATACTTTTTATATTTGTTTATCTTGATAGAAGAAGAAAAACCTCTAAAGATTTAATATAAATAGTCATCCATTCATTCTCTAAACCGCTTATGCTCTGTAGAGTCGCAAGGATGCTGGAGCCTATCCCAGTGTCTTTAATGGGATAACATTAATTTAATAATAATAATAATATCTTTATCTTTTGATTTTGACAATAAATTCCTCACAACATTCACCCATGTCTGATAACTCACCTGCGTTGTCTGGAACATAGGTAAACTTGACAGGCTCGCTGTCCATCCGGTCAGACATGCGGCGTAGACACACGTTGACCTCCACCTCTTCAGATATATTCTGCTCCCTGAATGGTGGAGACTTGAAGACAATGGCGATTTGTCTGTGGACATCTGTCTGAGCAAACTCAGCCTTGCCCTCCCAGTCCTCCGTGCTGAAGATTATCTCAATGTCATCTATGGAGGTTTCCAGATATACAAATTAATCCTTTTAGTCCAACAGTTATGTCAAAAAATAGCATCATAGTGAGATGTAATAGGAATCTGAGCAATTAAATGTGCCTTTCAAGTTCATTTACCTTTCTGCACTTTGTCACAGAGCATGTAAATTTCAGTTTTTCCTGTGCAGGGGCCTCTGACCACATTAAGCCGATTGATTTTCAGCTCTGCTGTTGTGGTCGCCTCTAACCAGACAAAAAAACAAAAATTATCTCCCAGGAACCAAACTAAGCAATTAGGTAGAGTATGTTTTTGGCCTAACATATATCATGCTCTTACTCTTGTCGTAGATGGGGTTGGAAACCACAGGGGCAAGGGGCATCCTGTCTCCGTCCTTTCGTTCCAGCTCACACTGGAAACACAATCTCACCACGTTCATGTCCATGTCCTCAATGCTCTTAGAGTGGCCCGCTGGGGGAGAACAAGATAAAAACATTGAACAGATGTTCATACTCAGCTACAGCGTTATTAGAACCTGTTCCAAAACCTAATGAGAATATGGTATTGACCTCAGTGACAAAAATTGATAAATAAAAAAATTTGCTAATTTACCTAATATGTATAATCAAGTCAAGTCAAGTCACCTTTATTTATATAGCACTTTCTACAATGCAGATTGTGTCAAAGCAGCTTTACAGTGATAACTGGTGTATAATTTGGCTGCACAGCAGCTCTTAAAGAATAGTGTCAATGCAGGCAGATTAAAGCACTGTTGAATATCAAATGTCAAGAATACTGTTGAATATCGAATGTCAAGTCAAATGTCAAGTGTCAACAAGCATTTTCTGTAAAGCTGCTTTGAAACAAGATGTATTGTGAAAAGCACTATACAAATAAACTTGAACTGAATATGTATTTTATGCTTGGAGTATTGTGCTGTTAACTTAGCAACATGATGGTCAAGTGCACTTCATGTCGCGTAGAGAGTTGCTACTTGTATATGACGTTCCATTTCTGTTCATTGGCTGCATTTCCATTACCCTTTAAACTGCGCAAATTGAAATTGCGAATACACCCAATGGAAACACGTCAATTTGGCAAAAACTCCCATATTTACAGGTCACCTGGCGTATGTAAAAGTCAATCATTCTTTAAAGATGGTGTGGTATGTCTGAACAGAAGACGAGACAAAGTTCTTTGTTAAACTCACAAAAGACAAATGAATTACGGGAATACTGGATTCTAAACAACAAATACAGGCAACAATTTATCAAGATAAGAGGGAGAAACACCCAGAAAACCCTCATACGTGGCCACTGCCAAGTATAAGGGGATTTCCTTGCCATAAATGCTTGGATAACACACCTACGCCTTCTTTGGTTAAACATAATGGCTAGTGCAGTGGCTGCGATATACTTAAACTTACTGACAACCGTTGTCATGATTTTTGGAAAGACTTATCACGAGAGGTCGAATAACATCAGTTAATGGAAATGCTGTCATTTCACAATAGTTTATTTTTTTATCTACATATTGCATACTAAAATATTGCAAAAGTATTGCACAAATCTGTAATGGAAACCCAGCTAGTGAGCCTGCAATATAATTCAACAACTCACTGTTAAAAGGATCGATTTTCTTTTCCCTCCTCCTCTTCAGTGAGGCATCAAGTTCCTTCCTCCGCACACACTGGATGCCCAGATTGGCAAAGCTGGAAAACACCAACATACTCAGGCAGGAAATAACATTTTTACACTAAGATCACGTTCTGCTAAGCATGCAATCTCCCAAAAAATTGAGCATAACAGAAAAATACCTGTGTCGACGAGCGTTGTGGGGATTGATGTGGATGACACAGATGCCATCTGAACAGTCTTTGCCAACCAAGCAGTGTGGGTGTGGGCGGTAAGGGATATCCTTTGTCACAAGAGACACTGTGACCATCACTTTCTTGATATTATCAATTGGGCCTTGAATCTAAAAATAGGTAAAAAGATGAAATAAAGTTTTACTTTTGTTTTTAGAACACTGGTTGCATGGGTTCTTTGTGCTTGCATTGTTGGCACAGGCTCCTTTGTTGAAAGTACCCATGTATGGACATTTTGTCAATGGCAAAAATGACTGGTGAATATGTTTATTTGTGTGGTTTAAAGGTAATTCCCTCCGTCAGAGCCCACGCATCGCACACCTCTCCAGGGAGATTTCATTTTTAACTGCACTGACAAGTTTAACTTGATTTCACATATAACACCACAAAACCATAATGGGGGAAGCCCCAGTGTCTTGGGATAGTCGGTGCATTCCAGACGCACCCACTACATCAAATAAGGTGCTCAAATTAATTTCAAATTCATGTAAATGGAAAAATATGAATGGACAATGGAAATTAAATGAGAAGTTAACATGGTCTAATAAGATGATAAAAATCCAGCTCCAGCTCATTCATTAGCACCCTTGTCAAAAGTTCTTCCTTTGACTTACTTCAATAGCAGGCAAGGTTTTGCTGGAGTCAGTGCTGGAGGCTCCAAGGATGCTGCCCGCTGATCGTCCTTCGCACTCATAGCGAAATCGCATGCCACGCTCCTTTGGCTGCTCCACCACCACCAGCTCTGGCTTTTCCAGGAAGCGCTCCAGGAGTTCTGTTCCCGACTGCTGAGGATGAAGACACTGGGGCGGTAACGATGCCTGTCCACGTCGCTGAGATGGCCCTTTGTGGCCTCGCATGGGATGCATTGATGCCATACCATCAGTCTGCGTGGTTGGAGTCTGGTCAAAGCTGTATGGATTCTGTGAAAAAAGACAAACTAAATGTTTGCATTTGAAGAAAATGAATCGCGCTTCTCCGAACAAAAGTTGTTCTAGGTGGTTGCCAGGACATTGCTATAAGGTTTCTGAATGTTTTTAGCAAGTTACTATACAGTAGCTATAAGGTTGCCAGTTTTTTGCCATATGGCTAAAGTGTTGCTATATTGCTAAAGTGTTCCGTGTAGTTTTTAATAATGTCACTATGGGTTACTAGGATTTTACAGGTGGTTGCCAAGGTGTTACTATGCAGGTGTTCTGAGTGGTTCAGGGTGTTGCTATGTGGTTGCTAATGTGTTCTAAACCATTTTTAACAGAATAAAGGCTTGATCACACCAAGAACAATAACTATAAAGATAACTATAATGGTAATTTTATTAGTAGTGTTGGGGAAAGTTACTTTGAAAAGTAATGCATTACAATATTGGGTAACACTTTATTTTACAGTGCCATAGTGACACGTTAGTAAATTATGCATAATTGACCTTTCGCCCGGAGTTTGATTGACAATCGATCTAACCAATCAGAACGCCGCATCCGCCATTTTGTCCGACAAAGCAGCCAGTAGTTAAAAGATTAACCTTGGTGGAGTTAAACTTGAAAAAATGTTGTGTATTGACGTCTTTCCGCGTTTGAAACAACATTCATTCTCATGTTCATGGACTAATAGGAAGAGATTATCGGTTTTTACGAGCGGTTGAGCTGAGGATCTACAGCAATCTGTCATGACCATGGTCACGACACATTAAAGAGCAACAAAACTGTTTTTATTGTTTGAATTTCTTTAATAACTACACGGTTTGAAAGCTGGGACTTTGTTTAATATCATAAGTAACCTACTCTGTCTTGTCTGTCGATGTGTGGTCAGTATCCTCTTTGTTCCGCGATGTATTTTTCACTGCGTGTGGAGTGACAGCGCCACGGCTTGTCGAACAAAGCAACAGTAACTAAGGGGGGCGGGGCTCGGCGAAAGGCTAATTACAAGTAACTAAACCTAACCCTAACTGTGACTCTATAGTAAGTACAAGTAGTTAATTCATAGTTATTCAGTACTTATCTGAGTAATTACAATGTAACTACAGCACTGTAAAATAAAGTGTAACCCAATATTGTGTTACTCCCTTAAAACGTAACTAGATTTTAAGAAAAGTAAAGCGTTACATTACTTTTGCATTACTTTTTTTTAAAAGCAAAAAAAAAGTTATATTTTGGGGCAAATGTAAAGACGCTTTCACACCAAAATTGACATAATAAGGCTGAAGCAAATTCACACGTGTACAGTAGAGGGCACAGCTCGAACCTTTCAGCTGTGCTGCCATTCTGGACCGCAGAAGAATAGGATTCAGGATAAGAAAATGCAACACTTCACCAATAAAAACAAAAAAATCAAAAGTAATTTTTGCTTATGGTTTAACTGAATCATCGAAGGTCAGCAGCAAGTACATTGGTCAATGTAGTGAGATTATATGCATTTAATTTTGTGTAATATTCTGACTTTGCATTTCACTGATTTTATTTATTTTGAAGAACAGTGAATCTGTTTTTGTGCAAGTGAGATGAGTAAATGCCTGCTCACATTTAGTCTAGAACTACAATAATTATCATGTTTACACAGCACACATGACACCTCTGCACTTACTGATTTTTATCAGCATGGGGAGAGGAGAGATATCAGTCAATAAATGCGAAAACTTGTGTTACTCATTTGAAAAAGCAACTCAGAAATTTAATGCGTTACATTACTAGTTACTTGAAAAAGTAATCTGATTACGTACCTCGAGTTACTTGTAATGCGTCACGCCAAACACTGTTTATTAGTGTCCACACCGATGCATGATTACACTGTTTTTTGTAAGAATGCAATGGAGTTTTGTCGTCTCACACTTTAAATGCTTTTTAAAGTTGGGTGGATTCTGACTGGCTGTAAAAGTTATCGCTCATCAGCTAAAAAAAAAAAAAAACGCTCTGAAAGTGATTCCAGTGCTACTGTTCCTCAGTGTCGTTATCATAATTGCGTCGTGGACATTCCTATTCTTACAGAATTTGAAAGATTATTAAAACTTTATCGTTATTGTAATAGATTGTCTTTGATGTGCATGGCCATTTACCGCTAGATTTCCCGATATCAAATAAATTAACAAACAAATGAACAAAGCAAGAGATAAAATATTTAAACAAATGGATAAATTAAGCAATGCC
This sequence comes from Chanodichthys erythropterus, assembly GCF_024489055.1. Classification (NCBI taxonomy): domain Eukaryota; kingdom Metazoa; phylum Chordata; class Actinopteri; order Cypriniformes; family Xenocyprididae; genus Chanodichthys; species Chanodichthys erythropterus. Next base: position 12,591,198 of record NC_090237.1, on the reverse strand, counting down.
AAAAGGGTTACTTATTTGGATAAAATAAATGGCCTGCCAATCCCTGAATAATTTATTTTCAAACACCTGCACAATGAATCAACAACACAAAGGGTTCAGAAAACCACATACTGAAAACCAGCTTGTTTTACTGCCACATTGAAATCACATGTTCCTGTTCGGACTTTCCAATATTTGAAATCATTAATGGAAAGACAAACAATACACATACAGATCACTCTCAGCACTAAAAAAATTAAACTAATGTCAAACAACAGTGAGAGAGAGAAAGAGAAAGTGAGTGTGCAAAAGACAGAGGGAGAAAAAACGAGAGAGTGATTAACAGTTTGTTTGACACATGCAGAACATTCAAAGAAAAAGAACACAAAGAGCATGATTATAAAAACAAATATAGCAACAAGCTTCAGAATACTGAATTTTTGAGGAAACAACAGACAAATACCAAGTCTGGACATGCCTGATAATGGACTCAGATCGCTTACACAAAGAACCGCTGAGAAGAGCCCGAAGGAGCATGGTGAAGAAACAGGAAGCTCACATAGCTGATCGAAAAAACCAGCCAATGAGAAAGTGAGAAGCAGAGAGGAGGGTATGTGCCTGTCTGCCTTTGTATGGGGGAAAGAATCATGAGTGGAGAGAACGCTAACTGAAAGTAGGCATCGAATTACAGGCACCCATCTGAGGGTAATAAAGCTTGCTGTCATGAACAAGTTTCGATATCTACCAATAAAAGCAAGACAGCACGTATGGCAAGTGACTAATTCACTAAATGAGCTACTCAGTAAGCCACAGAATTTGAAGCATCATTCATGTCCATGTGGGATGAGTTATGCACCAAATTTACTCAATGTTAGGGTTAAAGGGGAAGTTCACCCAGAAATTAAAATTGTCATTATTTTGTTCTAAACCAGTATCTTTTTTCTGAGGAACATAAAGAAGATTATTGCATCATGCAATTAACAAAATAAATATTGTATTTTTCTAGACTTCAGTCTTTTTTGGATTCAGCGTGTGGTCAGCCATTTTTTTCTGTTTTGCTCAAGTATATCTTTTTTGGTTCTACGCACCTGAAGGAAAAGAGAATTTTTCCAACTGAGAGCGCTACAACTTTTTTTTTTCCGATCCATTTTTTTTCTTTCCCATACAATGAAAGTCAATGGTCACCAAATCTATTCGGTTAACATTCTTCAAAATGTGTGTTTCGCAGATGAAATAAAGTCGTACAAGTTGACATAAGGGTCAGTGTTGCCAAGCCCGCAGGAATTGGGCTACTTTTACACTGTTGCCACGGACTGTTTTTCATGCCCGACCCCAGCGACCCCAAATAACAAAATATTTAGCCCCTGGAATGCTAATTTTACCAGGGGAACCCCACCAAAAAAAGCAGATTTTACCCCCTGGAACACAATTTCCTAGGAAGGGGGCCTCCTGAAATGCAATTGGGCTGGATTTGGGCTAGTTTTGAGCAGCAATTGGTGTTTTTTTTTGTAAAATCCTGGCAAAGATCCTGAGTAAAAGTTATGGGGTGAACTATTCCTTAAGGGTTTCAAAAAAGCATGAAAAATAATAATAGTAATGCCTGCTATAGCAACTGATAAGACAACCACACTTACGGTTGGTTTTACTTTTACATCAGAAAGACTTGTGTGTGGCCCTGCTCCTCTGGAGACCAACACTGTGGCGCTTCTCCTGCTTCTAGGTGGAGGATCAGCTGGTTGGATGTCTTGGTCCTCAGGCGGAGGAGGAGGAGGACCAGGGAGCGTCGGCTGACTTGGCGCTTTGGTTGTTTTCTCCAAAAGATACTCATTTATAAGGTCTGTTCAGAGAGAGTTTTGATAAATATAAACACAAGCTGTAGATCAAGAGATCACTTAGAAAGTAAAAGTCATCATTCACTTTTTTTTTTCCATGGAACACAAAAGCAGATGATAGTCTCGTGCTTTCACTGTATGGAAAAAGATGGTAACTGAGGCTGTCATGCTGGATGACATCTCCTTTAGTGTTCCATGGAAAGTCATTGGGTCAAATGTGAATAAATAATGACACAAGTTTAATTTTTTGTTGAACTATCCCTTTAAAACCATAAAACAAGCAGCATATTAAGGAAAAGGACAGAGAAGCGGGCAACCAAGGTCACCTCACAATGACGTCACTTCTGTACTCACCTAGATCCAAAGCTGCACAGGGAGACGGGAGAGAAAAACAAGACAAAAACGGTTAAACATGCGCATTTCCGGAAAACGAAACTGAAAGCAACATGTTATTTATTTATATAACATAAAACTAGCAGTTAAGGACAAACAATGTCATTAAAAAAACGTGTCTGCAACAGCTCGTCTTTATTATCAGGCAATAAACAAACCCGCTACAATGAGTCAAAAACACACATCAGATGATAAACACGCTTTTCGATCGCATTACAGCAGAAACATACTAAACCATTATAACCTTTCGAGACAATAAAACAGGAAAGACATTCGCGGGCCTGTGTTATTGTTTCGATACAGGCCCATAACTTTGGAAACACCCACTTCTCTTAGAAAACAACTCACTTTCGATGATACTTTAGTGTCATAAAACGTAATATAACGTGATATGTCGATTGTTATCCTTAGTTCAAGTTCAATGCATCATATGCAGTATTATTCTCAAAACAGAGGAAATATTCCTAAAACATGCTGAATCAGAGTGACAACAGGGCCGAAGTGTAAGAAAGTGAACTGACCTCCATTTTCCGCTGTGCCGTTTTGAATGCTCATGTCTCTCATCGCAAGCCCAGTGAAGAATAAAAGAGTCTCTTTGGTTTCTACACGCACTCGTAAGTCGTTATTGTGTTGAATCTCAGAACGAGAAAATCCACCGAAACTGCGTCCAGATCTTCAGACTTGCGTTATGGACTCATTTCCGGGTGCTTCGCCTGTTTTTTTTTCTTTTTCTTTTTTGGAAGCTCTGAAGTTAACGGAAGCCTTTTGGAAAGAAATCTCGAGAGAAAGATGGAGACCGCTTTATCGCTGGCTCGTTCGCTAACGATTGTGACATGACAAACAACTCGCTCTCGTACTTCTTTCACTTTTCTCTTGATTTCTAGTGGTCCTGTCTGGTGGGTGGAAATCCCCTTACGTCACAATTAGGGAAACCCCCAAGATTCGTTGCCATGACAACGACTAACAACAGGTGAGTTTCTTTCAAGAAAGCGCTTCGGAGATATCAGGTCTTAAATGAATAATAAACACTGTGCTAAAATACCCTAAATGCACGTATAGTTTTCCATACGTCATGTAATAAATAATAATAATGTATTTACTATATATTATAGCCGATATACACAACAACTATTTAATTAAAATTAAATTTTAAATAATTTTTTAATAAATACAATTTTAAATAATCAAAAAAAAATTAAATTACTTATTTAATATATATATAAATAATAATTAATTAATATTTTATATAAATAATAATTAATATAAATATTTAAAATGATTTGATTATTAAGCTAATAGATCACCTTTCTTTCAAGCAGTAGCTCGGAGTGAGAGTGCTGATAGTCACGTGATATACAGTAAATATTGCAGATTAACAGAGATAGGTGTAATGAGGTTACATATGCGCCTGTTGTTTTTATCATTGCGTAATACCACAGACTGTAAAAAAAAAAAAAAAAAAACCAAAAACAGGATTAGTTAAAGGTATAGTTCACCCAAAAATTCTGTCATTTACTCACCCTCATGTTGTTCCAAACCTGTATACATTTCTTTCTTCTGCTGGACATAAAGAAAGATATTTTGAAGAATCTGTTTTGGGGCACCATTGACTATTTTTTTCCCTACTATGGAAGTCAATGGTGCCCCAAAGAAGCCTGGTTTCAAACGTTCTTCAAAATATCTTCCTTTATGTTCAGCAGAAGAAAGAAATTCATACAGATTTTGAACAACTTGAGGGTGAGTAAATGATGACAGAATTTTTATTTTTGGGTGAACTATCCCTTTAAGAGTAGCGATTGACATTCATAGTAGGAAAAAAAATACTATGCAAGTCAATTGCTACCGTTAACTGGTTAAAGACATTCTTCAAAGTATCTTCTTTTTAGTTCAGCAGAACAAAGAAATTCATACAGGTTTATAACAACTTGAGGGTGAGTAAATTATTTTTCATTTTTGGGTGAACTATCCCTTTAAGAGTAGCGATTGACTTCCATAGTAGAAAAAAAATACTATGCAAGTCAATGGAGTTACCGTTAACTGGTTAAAGGCATTCTTCAAAATATCTTCTTTTTAGTTCAGAAGAAGAAAGAAACTCATAACTTGACGGTGAGTAAATGCTGACAGATTTTTTATTTTTGGGTGAACTATCCCTTTAAGGCAGAAAGAAACGGGAAATATAACTCGTGAGATTTATAGAGTTGTTTTACATATTTTTTTTATTTATCGACAGCCTGTTAAATTTTCGCCTACACACAGAGAATATAGTTTCACACAACATTCAAATTATATCTCTTGAGTCTTGACATTTTCCCTCGGCCAGTGATGGTCATATGACAGACGTGCATAAAACGATCACGTGAACTCTCCCACGCGAAGCAAAACCCTAAATTTAGAGAACAGCTATTTGAGTTCACGGTTACCATGAACCATGCCGTCACCAATCCCAATCACCCGACTATTGCCAAAGGATTTTGGACTCGAGTTTGGCGCGTGCAGTAGCCCGCTGAACAAAACTGCGAGTGGATCTACTCTGCGAGTTCCCACAAGCACGTTTCACGGTAAAATCGCCCACAGATTGTGGTCTTCTGTGATCCACTGGCGAGAACTGCAGGCTCTGGAGCCCATCGGCAGCGGAGGATTCGGCATGGTGTTCAGAGGCACGTACTTTGGCGAGACTGTTGCCATGAAAAAAGTGAGATGTGTGAAAAACAAACTGGCTTCGAGGCAGAGCTTCTGGGCGGAACTCAATGCAGCGCACTTGCACCATCAAAACATTGTGCGCGTGATTGCTGCTACCACGTGCACACCTGCGCACCTCAACACCAAAGACAACATCGGCACGATTGTAATGGAGTTCGCAGGCGCCCTAAACCTACATCAGGTCATTTACGGACTCGCAGACCCGTTGCCAATGAACAAGTGCATGAAATATTCAATAGACATAGCGCGCGCGCTCCAGCACTTGCATGCGCACGGCATAGTCCACTTGGATGTGAAACCTGCCAATGTTTTAGTATCAGAACAGGGTGTTTGTAAGCTCGCAGATTTTGGGTGCTCTTTTAAACTGTCGAGAAAAAGCGACACAGTGACGCATCTGAGTGAAATCGGTGGCACGTTCACGCACCGCGCGCCCGAGTTGCTGAAAGGCGAGGAGGTTTCTACGCGCGTGGACATTTATTCTTTTGGCATCACAATGTGGCAGCTGCTCACCCGAGAGCCGCCATATGAGGGGGACAGACAGTATATTCTGTACGCTGTTGTGGCGTATAATCTGCGCCCGAACATCACTAGGGATGTTTTTATCCAGTCTTCTTCTGGACAGACATGTCAAAAGCTGATCAGCCGGTGTTGGGACGGCGACCCTAACATCCGACCGACCGCAGATCAGCTCGTCAGTGAACTCTCTTTGATCTTACTGTGAATTTGCACCACTGGTTCACAAAATATATTAATTTGAAATGTTTTTTTTTTTATTATTATTATTGTAATAATGATGTTTTGTAAGTTTAATATTGTAAATGTTTACCTTTTTTATTGTGAAGCAATTATTTTTAACATCTAAAGAGCTTTAATTAAATGTTTTCTTGTTTAAAGTGAGCCTTTTGTGATTTGTTGTATTTCTGAATATAAATGTATGAAGTGATATTTGCTTCATATTTTATATTTTATAAATAAATGTGAGGTGGATGTTTGGGAATTAGTTTTACTTTTGTAAAAATTTATTTATGAATCTTATTTTATTTATTAGTAAATTGTTTCTAATTCCGTTTGTTCCTAATTTAACTCGTTTTACGCACATTCATGAAAAATATATGACGACGAATTTTACATGGAGCAGGTCGCCTCATGATGGCCGCCATGTTGAGGTCACATGAGCAACTGAATATTACTAAAGAGAACTCTTAAAGGGACTTTACTCACTTTATTCGGGAATTGCTTTGTTATTGGACCACTTTATGTTAGAATAAATTAATCATGGCGATTAGAGAATTTATCTTCGAAAGCTTTTTAGTGATGCTGCATCTACGTCGCTAGGTGTCAGCACATTCAAATATTGTGCATATTCAATACAATAAATTTTACGATCATATAGCTCAAAAATAATATTAATTTGCTTTCGTGCAGCTCCCTGGACCATTCTTGCATTATAATGTAGGCTACAGTAGGTTAAAAAAAAATATTCAAAATAAATTTAGATTGTTGACACTTTGTATCATCCAGAATTCTGCCAATCTTTGCAGAGATCGTTCTAAACATTAATTTTTAAATGAAACCAGAAAATATTGGGAGCCTCAAATGTATGGTATATTTAAATAAGTGTAAATATGCCAAGAAGGCAATACTTTCATCTTTTAAGGCCCATTTTCATACTGCTTTATTGTGTGTGTGTATATATATATATTTTTTAATATATATATTTTATTTATACATGTATATTATATATAACATATACTATATATTATATATACTATATATATATATATATATATATATATATATATATATATATATATATATATATATATAGCCAATTAATTCACAACTTGTTAAATCAAAATGTGCTACTCAGAATCTACCATATTAGTTTTTATGCTAAAACCAACATGGCCATGTGAATTTAAGCAATAATTCCTATTTTAATATTTAATATATTATGACATATTTAATATTAAATATATTTAAAAAAGAAGAAATGGGGGCAAAGGTCTTTGCATTGGAAACCACAAAACATTTTTTCAAGCAAGAGATTCATGCTAAACCCAAAGAGCAAGTATGCCCTTCATATGGTGCAACTAAACCTTTAACATTTTTTCTAGGTTTATTATGAAGTGGTTTCATTTTAAAATCTTTGCAATATATACCATGTTCCTTGGATATTTTTAATGTTTTTATGAGCTCAGTGTCACACCTTTTAAAAACCACAATGCAAGTACCCAAGTCTTGAGACATGAATGAAACAATGTCCACTTTAAACTGCACTTACGCTTTACTATAAACATGAGTGATGAAATTTTGGAACGTACCAAAATAAAAGCTTAATCAATTCAGAATTACTGCACCAAAAAAAGACAAACCAGGCATTGCGTCTCACGCATTCTTGAACTGTGCTATGTGTCGAGCCGAACCAAACGTGACACGTGATGGTCCAGCTGTGGAGTGTGAATGTAACTAGTTCTCAGTTAGAAAACTGGCACTTCAGCTATTGCTATTTGTTTGACGTCAGCATGATTACGTTTTACAAGCTGAGATGCTGTACAGTTTTAGGACATACAAAAGAAAATTCAGAGGCTTAGAAAAAAATCATGATCAGTTATTAATAATATTAATATATAATTATATATTAATACCTACAAGGCTGTTATTTCTTTATTTTTTGTTCAAGTTTGCAACATCAATTTTTGTTTTAAAAACGTTGTTTCAAAGTCTCTGTCTCACACGAGTAGCGTTTGAACAGAATTGGCTTCTTTTTTTTTCTTGGCCACCTCTATCCTACACTACACAATTGCTTCCTGGTATCCCTTCACACATGGAATGAACAGAAAATAAGTACATAGAATCAGGAGAACGGAGAGGCTGTGATTGGCCTCTTTTCCTCGCTCTTATACTTCAAAAAAACAAAATGATATGTACTGCAATCGCCCTATTCACTCCAGCCAATAAGATTTAATTATGGACCACCTAACCCTTCAAATTATTAGTGTTACCAACCCAAAAATATACAATACAGTACATCACATTTTACTTCACTTTGACTGCAAAAATATGGGAAATTGAAAAAGAATGATTTTAGGAACTCTACATTAAATATTTCTTTTCCTGTGGATTCCACACAAAGGAGGAACGTTGAACTGAACTTTTTTTCCAGCAGTCTTTTACGTAATACCATTAATCCAGTTCCCTTCCCTGACAATTAAACATAAATTTAGCCTTATCGCAAGACCAGAGGGCAAGGGAGGGGGTTAAAAGGGGTTAATCATTTTTCTTCTCCCCTTCTGGTTTATCTGTGATGGCAGCGGTTGTGTCGGCAGCTGCTGGCTGGGCCGAGCTGTCCCTGCTCTGGTCAACTCCGCTGGTCCCGAACTCGTTGACACGGTTGGGATCCACTCTGTAAATCCAGCGCTGGTACAGGTAGATGAAGAAGACAACGTCTGTGGAGAAATGGTGGCACAGCCAATTATATAATGAAAAATACTAGCAGCAATAAGATGATATTCAACGTAACACTGAATCATATCGTACCATCTCTGAGACAACCTATTCTGTACATCATTGGCATCTTGATGACAAAGGCAAACAAGTCATCTATAAAGGTATTCAGGGCCTTGTAGGTGAGCATCCTCCAGGGAAGATGAGCTACTGACTTCATTTTGTAGTTGATGAAGAGCTGCGGTGTCATGGTGATGAAACCTGTAGGAAACATGATGCAGGTACAGTTCAAAACATGGACATGGAAATTTAGTTGCACATGTTGTAAGAACAAATAAAAAGTAATAGTGATGTATGAAACTATATCAAGTTGGATGCCTTGTTTTTGGGGTCTTCTAGAATAAGTTTTCATGCTTGAATGCTCAAAAAGCACATTATTTTTCACGTATTTTACATTGTTGCAGAACTTCTCTTCTAAGTCTGTCAGTAACACTCTTTTTCTATGAAGCCCCTCCTTCCAAAAAGCACAATGTGCTCTGATTGGTCGGCTGGACCAGTGTGTTGTGATTGGTCAACCGCTTCAAGCATATTTAAAAATGCCATGCCCCTTACCATAAGTTTCAACACAACACTAACACAACTCAACCAGGCATCACCCATTTTTTTGCATATGCCTTAAGGCCCATTCACACCAAGGACGATGCTATAAAAATAACAATAAAGATGTAGTTCTAAAAATCGTTTTAAATATAAAAATAGCACTGTCCACACCACAGCTATAGCAATATAGAGAAATTATATCATTGGGATCACTTTTAGAATTATTTTTTCCAGATGTTGAATGATAAAACACTGACAGCCAATCAAAATCCATTCTAAATTTAAGGGCTCGCGCATTTAAAATGACAGACGACATTGTGGATAAGTTAATCGCCGAGGTCCAGAAAAAGCCACCACTGTTTGACAAGTCAAACCCCCTTTTCAAAAATACTTAAAAGAAAACAGATATATGGAAAACAATCTGTCATACCCTCGGAATAAATGGTACCTCAGATATCCAGCGCTAGTTTCAACAACATTGTCTTGCTTCCTTTGAAGTTGCAGTGAAAAAGACTATAGGTGTTGTTTTTATTCCACTATATTGACTTTGTCAGCTAAATTCACTGTAAGATTAGATTGATTACACTAGCTATCCACTTGAAACATAGCATACCGAGGACATCTGCTGGTTAAAGCTGTGTAAATACAACAAGAACAGAAAAAACATGTTGTGCACTCTTGAAACCACAGCGCATGAGCTTAGAATAAACAGACTGTTATCGTCTGTTAGTGTGGACACAAATATAGTTATCTTTATAGTTATTGTTCTTGGTGTAAACGGGCCTTTAGGCGGGAATTATTTAAATGCGGAATATTGCCATGTGTGTTAACTTAAGAACTCAAGACCACAATCGAGGCCTTTCAGAGAGTTCAGAAAGTGCTTACTGATATAGAGAATAACTCCCTTTGGAGTGGACTTGTTGCTTTGTAACTTTGCAGAGTCATTTCATGCTCACAAACAGCAACATTACACACTAAAGAAAGTTGAAAATGTAAAAAAGCATAATAGGTTCTCTTTAACTAGAAATTCTTAAAGATTTAGAGTTTTTAAGATGCATTTTTTTTTTTTTAAATATCTAGACTATTTAACATGACACACCAACAAAACAAATGCAATGTGAGTGGTGAGAAGCTAAAAAAATAAAATTAATAAAAAACAAAGGCAAAAGCCAATCTGAATATACACATTCAAATTTAAATGCACACATTTTACCAAAAATGCCAAACATTCTAAAATCTCAAGCAAAACATGCTGTCAACACACTAATTAAAGCATTAGTTAATTATTTAACCACTGTGAAGCATCCATAAAACACTTGATTGAATGCACTTCAAAATATATTTATAAATATATTTTTACATGACAAGTTTTGTAATTTCTTAATGCTGAAATGTGTAATTTTTCAATTACAAGCATCACCAAACAGAATTACAAAATGCCATTAGCAACAGAAATAAGTGACGCTAGGGTCATGGGTTTGATTCCCAGGAAATGCATGAAAAAAAAAAATGTAAATCTTGAAGTCTCTTTGGATAAAAGCATTTGCCAAATGCAGAAGTAAAGTACAAGAAGTACAAACAAACTCAATCCCATATAAACATCAAAAAGCTACATCGGAGTGTTAAAAAAAAAAAGAAAGTTGTCCTATTACTTTCATTTTGAAATCATTATATATGAATGTGTCAACAACATGCATCACGGGCCACAGGCTAACTACTGGATTTCACACATTACAGTGTGTCCCTGTGGACAGCGCTCTCTTATTCTATTTACAGAACTGTAGAAAATCCTTTGGGCTTTGAAGGGTAAAAAGTGGAATTCCCTTTTGTGAGCTTTTTCCACAAGCATTTAATCACAGTTTCTGATTTGATGTTAGCACAGACTGTTATTAGCAATTATTAGAAATGCGATCAAATTAGGCCATAACATACATGAGGTGAAGCCACACTTACCAAAGGTTAACAAGAACCCATAAAGCATACTGAGCACCCATGAGTACCAGCCTTTGTGTTCCACATATAATAAACTATAAACTGCATAGCACCCAAAGAGAGGGTATAACAGCCAGGACAGGTATTTAAACGCCATCTGGGAGGGGGAAAAAAATGAACAAATATTCATCATAAAACTTGTATAAATAATGTGGATTTGATGAATCATCTCTAAAGTACAGCTGAAAAGTCTCTTACGTCATCATAGATTTTGGTTGAAGAATCCACATATGTGGACTTGTCTTTAAATATCAATCGTGGGAAGATTCCAGCAATCCTGTTCTCTCTGTCCAGCTAGAGAAAGAAAAATAAGAATCAACAACAAGATATAACAATTCAGGCCTTGGCGTTTAACTGAAGTCATCAGAAAACCCTGGTAGTGGCATCATCTCACCCTGACATCCATGACTTTGGTAATCTTCCAGAAATCGATGAGCAGGCCGATGAATACGCTGACCTGGACGACAAAGTTGGTCTCGTTGTCCAGGATATAGAGCAGCACTACCAGAGACTGGAACACCCCGAAAATGATGGAGCGCACAGACAGCCCCTCGAGAGACTGACGGCTGTTCCAGAACTGGATATCTGCAGAGAAAGTGAAATGAGAGACACAGCACAGCTCAGACACCAGAACCCACAAGTCTCGGTCAATTACCACACGTACACATCGGTATTTATTTACCATTTTTGAAGGCCAAGAACTCAAAAATGCTGTGGACAATGGAAACAACGATGGTCAGGCCCAGAAGGTATGGGTTGGTCTCAAGCAGAGCCACCTGTTCAGGCAATAAGCAAGCATATTAGCACAAGATCTTTTAATGGCGTTTCTCAAAGTTGTTACTCTGCTTGTAATTTTAACATTACATCACTCAAATAATATGAATAATTATTATATGAAGAATAATATGGGTAGTATTCTTTAGATACCCAACAAATTATGCCATTTATCTGTATTGTAGGGATGTGCAATGATTAATCGCAAAATAAAAGTCTGTGTTTACGTAATATATGTGTGTGTTCTGTGTATAATAATTATGTATATATAAACACACACACATACATGTATAAATTTGAGAAATATATGCATGTTTAAATAAATATATCTTTATATATATTTTATATTACATAAATATACATTTTGTATATATAAATTAACATTTTTCTTTAATATATACATGTACGTGTCTGTATTTATATATACATAATTATTTTACATATATTTCTTAAACACAGACTTTTATTTTGCAAACGATTAATCGTGATTAATCGTTGCACATCCCTACTGTATTGATAGAAAAAAAACAATGAATCGGTCAATTATCTAAGTAATATTTAATGTTTACCTTTAAAAAAAAAATCAAAACCACATTCACATTTTCTAATATCCCATACTAGAGCTGCACAATTCTGGAAAAATTGAGAATCACGATTTTGTTTTCTTTCAAACAGAGATCACAATTCTGACAACTAAACAAAATAACACATAATTTACTAGAGGTTCTGACAAAATGTTAATTGCTCTGAATTAATTATTTCTAAAAATATATAAATTTTTATAGTTTTGAATGAATGATTCAATGACTCACTCATAAATATTTCACTTGTTTCATTACTGGATGAATCCGTGTTTTTGAACGAATCTCTTGAATGAATGATTCAATGTCAAATACATTTTTAACAGTCACTTGTCGCCACCTAGTGGTGTAACAATGTAATTGATGATAAAATTGTTATTTGAAGCACAATGTGACTTTCAAAAGGTGATTTACTCGATTTTGATCGCTTCTGTACACATCTGTGTTTATATCTAAAATATAAACCCAGTTCTTCTGTGATAATACAAATATTTGTAACACAGAAATGATGATACTGCATGGTCAAAAAGACCCAAACATGACAGCGGTTCTCTCATCGCAGCATCGCAAATGCAGATTTGAGTGTTCAAGTGTGATTTTGTCAAAGGTTTAACAGACACAGGCGAATCATTTAGGAATAAGATTGCATGGGTATTTGAATCGAGATTGCAATCTTTTAACGATTAATCATGCAGCTCTATCCAATACATATCAAACATGAGAAGTGATCAGCTACAAATGACATTGCTGATCTATAAACACATTTTAACCCTCTTTTGATCTCAAACATGTATAAGGTAAGAAAATCTCTCAGCTGGACATGTGGTTCTCTAAACCAATAAAACTAATATTCTCTTGAGTGCAGTGCAGACCTTAACAGAATCCTGGTCTTCATCTGACTGCTCGTAAGTGTCCTCTCCCAGGAAGTTCCAGGGGGAGCGGGCATTCTGGGCGGCATATAACTGCCAGCGCCACAAGGACAGGGGGCAGTAGGTGAGCCGAAGGGGCAGATTCTCCAGAGTCTCATTTATGGGGTAATAGTCCTTCTGCAGGTTCCAGTAGTCATTGAAATAAACAATGGGATAGTAGTCTCCACTCACGGCATCAAACTTCACATCTGAGAGAGACCAAAATGCTCAGGTTAACCAGAGGTGATAGATTAATCTACAGCTTTGGTCAATAAATGGTTTCAATAATATGAGGCAGTTCAGCGCCAAATAAAACTTACGCTGGTCAAGGGGAGGGGGGACGGAGCCTTTCACCCAAGCTGTGTGATCGTCCACCATGTTAATAGTGAGGTTGGGATGCCAATGGGATATGATCTCCACAGGCCCATGACTCTCTGCCCGCTGAGAATGCACAAACATAGCAAAACTTCACATCCTAGAATGCATAGTATGGGGAAAATGGATGGTGGAAGATCTAAGAGCAACTTATTTCAATGAGGCAGCTCACAAGGTTTTGGAAAAGAGCTTTTGTGTCTCAAACTTACCTTGATCATTTCTGGATCAGCTTCTGTTTCTCCCGTCAACAGGTTCTTGGTCTTGAGGAACTTCCTCCTCTTGTACTTGTTTAGCACTGTTAAAGAGGAAGTGTGTGAAAACGGGCTCTAGGCTTTAAAGTGGGTTCACCCATGCACTGATAATGCGTTATTACAGGCCTGCTGACACAGCCAAATGTGTGAGCAGCAAAAACACGCGTGTCACAGAGGTGAGTGAGGGAGTGCAAGAAACAAAAGCAAAAACCGGACAAACTCACTTCGAGTGGCATGGACCGTGGATAGCCTGCGGTACTGGCCCTTGCGTTTGGGGTCTGGGTGGAAGCCACTCTTAGTGAAGTAAATGTGGATGTATATAGAGCCATTCTGCTTCAAATTCTGTACGAACAAAAAGAGGCGGGCAACAGTCACTCAACAGTTATATTATTGGCTTTTTACAGTGTCCACTAAAAACAATTCAAGTCACTTGTTTTAATACCATGCATGTCTCAAATCTATTGCATTCACATTTACAGCAAGCATTCACATCCCACCTCAGAGAGGTCCAGCTCTTGGTAATGTTCATAGCAGCCATCCCCTGAGTCCCCTGTGGTCCAGTCTCCATATACCAGATCTTGCTGGTACCAGAACAACGCTTCTGTATTGTTAAAATCTGTAAATACCTCATCCTCAGAGAGATATATATATAAATCCTGCAAAAAGACAGGTAACATAGAACATCATGTTATCAATGCAGCTACAAACCTGACCCTAATCAGGATTTGGTTAGGTGGTTGATTAGATATCCTGCTTATATGTTGCTATACATGCAAAATGCAGATAGGAAAGGTCTTGATTATGAATACCATAAGGGTGTCCTTGGGGAAAAGGTTTCGGCTGGGCACTCGTGGAGCTCCAGCTGGAGTGTTGGGATCTGGAGTTGATGGACCTCTGCGAAACCAGCTACTTATAGCCCAGATTATAAAAATCCTGAGTAATGCACAAACACAAGAGCCGACGAGGCTTTAGTTATATTCAGGAAGTGTAATCCCAAAACTCATGATGCAACACCATTGCCTTATACTGTCAGCCATGATTTGAAAAAGTAAAAAAAATAATGTTTTCCCCCATAAAAAGTCCATTTCAACCCACCTTAAATATGAGTAAAGTAAATTTGAATAAATACCACTGGAGAAGGTAATTACTGTACCTGCGACAATAAATATAAATATACTATGACAATAAACTATATATTGCATAAGTATGAAATGTTAACACAAGTACGCAAACCCCCTGACATCAATTAGAGCACTCAGAACAACTCTGAGGTTCAGTTGCTTTCCCCTCACGGGACGTCCATTGAGTAAAACAGGCCCTCTGGGCTCACACTGGGGCTGTTACAGTATCTTCACCTGGCAATACCAGTGAAAGTTGACGATTCACAAAAAAATAATGTTGATACCCCAGCAACCCTGGTCATTTATTTGTTTAAATATTACCAAATTAAACTGTTCAAGTGCATTGAAAAATTTTGGCATATCAAGCTAAAACATTACCATATGATCTACAATATGTTACCATCCACATTACAGACCATTTAAAGACCGAAGTGCAGGAATCAGGATGTTCTGAAAGTACACAGGGTTCACAACATTAAGGACTCACCTAAAGAGGACACCTTTAATCACCTGCCAGGCATTGGGCTGCTGTTGCTGCTGTTGTTGGGGGTCCTCTGCAGTCGCACCTGTCTGAGCTACCTGACCTGAGGCAGCTGCCCCATTACTGCTCACCTGCACAGAACATTCAGAGATTAACACAATTACAATCTATGAACATTTAGTACACGTCGTGATAAAGATGCAAGACAAAAATATGGAACAAATGTTTTATCATTGTGCCCTTAACAACAGGGTTTTTTTTTTTGGTTCTATAATTGATAACTAAAAAGAGAAACAAAAGCCCAAATATCACAACAATATATTTACTTCATACATGATTACAATTACTTTCCTTAACTCTATATGATTTTTTGGTGGGGCGCAAACTAAAAACCTGTACTGGCAAAACAGGAAATATTAATTGGTGCACACAAAGCCACAGGCATTTTATTGCTAAAAGTCATATTTCCAAAAACAGATCTCTCTGACCATGAAACCAGCTATGCTAGTATAACCTACTACTGAAAAAAAAAAAAATGCTTTCTGCAAATTTGGATGAAAAATGAAGCAAATAATTCTTCAGAAATCAGATCAAGTCTGAGAATAGAGGCTGATGAGAAAGCCTGATAGAAGTCTGCCATCATCTCAATCTAAAGAAAACAAAGCGTTTCAACCATGACCCAGAAGGAAAGATATTTTTTTTCTTTCACAAGCTCATAAAGTGACTATTGTAGCCTTCATCTAGCTCTGTATTCCCATCATTCCGGTTTCTTTTATTTTTGATCAGCTAAAAGCAATTTGCCTTGGAAAATGATTTAGATTTGACACACTACTGAACAGGGTAAATATTAAACATTTAACACCAGGCTGAGCATAGATTTGCTTCTGACTGGATTTAGGTCAACTAAATGGAGGCAGAAGAAAAGGATCTAATTTACAATAATTCTGTTAACAATTCAGATGTCTGAAGATTAAAAGGTAATCGCTCTGACATAATAATCCATCCCAAAAGGCTTGTCACCAAGTTCAGACTAGAGATATGCAGAATACAAAAACATACAGAAAAAAACCTTGTGGTCTGAACGCAAAACCAACATGTGAAATCAAGCTTCGGTTGCTATTAACGTTTACATTTATGCACTTGTGTAGAGTATATTTTCAGCCTAAAACTCTCTATTAGTGGGTCCTGGACTTACTGTTCTTCTTGACAGGCCTCAGGCAACCAATGAACGTGGGCAGCCAATCATTGCCAACCCTCTTTCTGAATACGGCATCCCCCAGTGCTAAGCCCTGAGACCTCTATTGTTCTCATTATACATCCAAATCAAAGTCCTTTGTAGCTTTCTGATGATATGGCCTATCTGGAAAAGGTGGAGACCCTAACGCTGCTTGTCATGGTAATTTTGTGAATACTGTCAACTGAAGTAGTATTTACAGATACCCCCAGAACTGAAGCTTGGTTAGTGCTGATGGAAAAAAAAAATGCACAAAAAAATAATAATGAAACAAGCAAGATTAATTCAACACAAAAAGATGGATAAAAGACATCAGGCCAGTTTTCTTTGTTTCCAATAAAATTAACAAGCTTGAGAAGTCCACAGAAATGCTGAGAAACGGTTATCCACTTGTTTACATTTGACCGCCCACATTTGTTTTGGAAAAAAGGTTTGTGAATTCATAACACCTATATGACCTTTATAACCTGTGTAATCAGTAACCACAGGGTTATTCATCCAGATGAGTGAAGCTAACCTTGCTATCAAGGCTACTTTATTTAGTAGCAGGCCATTAGTAAGTTCCTCCTGATCTGCTGTCCTGAGAGTTTAGGTCTCCCACCAGAAATGGACAACCAAAGTCTTTGTGCTCATTAGAAAATAACAGAATGAAATGTCTATGAAAGCAGATCTCAGTGAGCAGGGCTGATCATCCCTGACTTAAACCACTTACTCAAGTAGCTGACTGCACGCAATACTATAATCATTACAAAAACTTCTAACCACCACTACAGTTCCTCTATCTACAGCCAAGACACGTGCTAATGTATCACAAAACTGTCTAACTGGAGGATTAATGACCAGGATTGCACAATACTGCCATCTTTAAACTGCTTTGACATGTGAAGCTAACATAAGAGCTAGGCAGCTAGTTAGCCAGCATGCTAAGACAGATCAACTCATAGACATCAGCTCATAACACTATATCGTGCAGTTTCTGAAAAAACATATACAATATAGGCAGTTTCTTAAAGCTTAGTCAGCTGTCTACTTAGACAGCGTTTGAGGGCATCAAATGCGCGTTCAAACGTGATGATGCAAAAAAAAAATATGCTGTCAAAGGAAGCAGCTTACTAGTCTTTGATATATAGCATGTGAGACAGATAAATGGTATAAATAGATCTTTGTTAAAAATGAGAAATAAGAAATAAATCACACATTCGGACAGACCCTTCGTGACTCAGACAGTATTTCTCCCCCACTGCATGTTGAATTAAAGGGGTCGATGATTCAGACCGGCAATCTGGATTTCTTCTTTAAAACGGACAGGAAGCAAGTCTTTACTCTCGTAAACTTGTGGACTATATGAAAGCTGTTCGTTGACTAGTCCATCTGACGGCTACACTTTATCATTTCGACTATTCTTACCTCTCCGTTGCTTACGGACGACTGCTGTGTTGCTTGAGTCTCCTGCGCCGCCATCTTACCTGTCTCTATCGCACACTGTAATGTGGTGGTATGTAATCTGCTATATCGCGAGATTTTCTGTCCGCGATGTACCAATTTCCACGAATCGGTTCTTTCGAACAGTTCGTGTCAAAGAACCGGTTCAAAAAACGTCATGCATGAGAGCATATTTCAAGCTCCAAAACGTTTTTTAAAAATCATTGTATGTACAACTGTTTTGTTAATAAAGCTTTTTTTTTTTGTAATTTTATATGTCCCAGTTCAATTTGCGAAAAGTGACTTTTTGACCCATTCCAAAAATCCCCATAACAAATTTTGATTTTGATATTGAACAGTTAGAATACATTTAGGTCATTTTCATGTATTAAAGAAATTTGTTCCCCATATAATATTTGCTATATGTAATGCAAAAACCTTGAAGCTCAGTATCTCAAAACTGCTCAGAATGCAGATAGAATATTATAATTCAGAAAGTATCTAAACGCAGAGTCCAGGCATAACAACTTGACACACTTAGAAAACAGGAAAAATCGTGAAATCCTATCAATAGGGGGCGCTACAACAGTACAACAAATAAACAATGATAACTCCACAACCTTCATGAACTTGAAATATGCTATGGAGCCCCGCACATGACATGCAGGAAAAAAACAGTAGGCTAAATAGTGCACTGTGCACGATTGACTACTTTGCTAAATCGAGGGAGCAAAATAGTAAATTGTGCATACAATTTAGCAAATTGAGGGAACAAAATAGTAAAGTGTGCGCACAATTTAGCAAATCGAGGGAATAAAATAGTAAAGTGTGCACACAATTTAGCAAATCGAGGGAACAAAATAGTAAAGTGTGCGCACAATTTAGCAAATCGAGGGAATAAAATAGTAAAGTGTGCACACAATTTAGCAAATCGAGGGAACAAAATAGTAAAGTGTGCGCACAATTTAGCAAATCGAGGGAATAAAATAGTAAAGTGTGCACACAATTTAGCAAATCGAGGGAACAAAATAGTAAAGTGTGCGCACAATTTAGCAAATCGAGGGAATAAAATAGTAAAGTGTGCGCACAATTTAGCAAATCGAGGGAATAAAATAGTAAAGTGTGCACACAATTTAGCAAATCGAGGGAATAAAATAGTAAAGTGTGCGCACAATTTAGCAAATCGAGGGAATAAAATAGTAAAGTGTGCGCACAATTTAGCAAATCGAGGGAATAAAATAGTAAAGTGTGCACACAATTTAGCAAATCGAGGGAATAAAATAGTAAAGTGTGCGCACAATTTAGCAAATCGAGGGAATAAAATAGTAAAGTGTGCGCACAATTTAGCAAATCGAGGGAATAAAATAGTAAAGTGTGCGCACAATTTAGCAAATTGAGGGAACAAAATAGTAAATTGTGTGTACAATTTAGCAAATCGAGGGAATAAAATAGTAAAGTGTGCGCACAATTTAGCAAATCGAGGGAATAAAATAGTAAAGTGTGCGCACAATTTAGCAAATCGAGGGAATAAAATAGTAAAGTGTGCGCACAATTTAGCAAATCGAGGGAATAAAATAGTAAAGTGTGCGCACAATTTAGCAAATTGAGGGAACAAAATAGTAAAGTGAGCACACAATTTAGCAAATCGAGGGAATAAAATAGTAAAGTGTGCACACAATTTAGCAAATCGAGGGAATAAAATAGTAAAGTGTGCACACAATTTAGCAAATTGAGGGAACAAAATAGTAAAGTGTGCGCACAATTTAGCAAATTGAGGGAACAAAATAGTAATTTGTGTGTACAATTTAGCAAATCGAGGGAATAAAATAGTAAAGTGTGCACACAATTTAGCAAATCGAGGGAATAAAATAGTAAAGTGTTCGCACAATTTAGCAAATCGAGGGAATAAAATAGTAAAGTGTGCACACAATTTAGCAAATCGAGGGAACAAAATAGTAAAGTGTGCGCACAATTTAGCAAATCGAGGGAATAAAATAGTAAAGTGTGCGCACAATTTAGCAAATTGAGGGAACAAAATAGTAAATTGTGTGTACAATTTAGCAAATCGAGGGAATAAAATAGTAAAGTGTGCGCACAATTTAGCAAATCGAGGGAACAAAATAGTAAATCGAGGGAACGAAACAGTAAATTGTGTGCACGATTTAGCAAATCGGTGGAACTAAATCATTTGTGCACACGATTTAGTAAATCGATAGCCTGGGTGCCAGCCTGAACCTCGCCCACAACATTTTTTGGACGGGAAGTTTGGTCTGGACTCGATCCATTGTGGAGTAATTATGCTCGGCTCCCAGAAGACCGAGCCAATCAAATTACTAGGGCGGGCTTTAATCGATGATGGACAGGCTATCTGCGGTTACGTAACCACCCACGTCATCAAAGAGCGCTTGGGTTGAATTGGTTTTCACTAACGATGACTGCAGCTGGAGAAGTAAGATGTTTAGATTCCGCTATCACGTCTGTAATAAAAGAAATCGACAGCGCATTCATTTTAAAAGACGAACAAAGAACCACAATCAAGGCATTTGTCGATGGGAAAGATGTGTTTGCCGTCCTTCCAACGGGATTCGGCAAAAGTTTAAGTACAAGTTCAACATACGTCACTTAATGCGTTGCTCTGATTGGTTGTAGGTCTATCCAATTGAGTGCAGAGTATTTTTTTTTACTGGTTCGGTTAAGACACGTCCCATAATTCAAGTGCAAAGGAGCAGTATCAGACTCACATTCTGCCTAGAATATGAGTATGACGAAGTCAGGCTAGTAAATCGAGGGGAATGAATTAGTAAACTGTGCACATGATTTACTTATTTTTTGTGCATGTCATGTGCGGGGCTCTGTAGTATGGTGGACATCCTAACATATCCTCTAATATGATTTGGATAGCAGCCAATCAATTTTCAGCGGATAAAAACGTCAAATCTGAATGGCCTACCATTAAAAAAATGCAAATATTTCTAAATCTTTTGAAAATGAATATGTGTATTTTTGTGATTTTTGTTAAAATTAGCCACATGGTGGTGCTACAATAAGCAACTTTACATTTTAGCTAATAACTCTGCAACCGTGTGTGACAGAATTAAAATTATTATTTCTTCAGAATCCTTTAAGACCCAACAATAGTAAAAATAACTTTTATGATTATCTAAAAACTTGAAAACCTCCTAGGCATTTGTCAGACCTTCACCAAACAATACAAACATCAGCGAGATCATGCTGACAAAAAGTTATCAAAAGAAATGTTATCTATTAAATAGGAGATACAATTTTTTATATATGTTAGTATGACCCATTATTATTGTCTATATATTGTGTGCACAAAGTCCAAAACTTCTCAAAACTTGTATTGAGAAAACATGTGTAGAACAATTCATTCTGAGAAACTATCAGCCATTTCAACTGAAAGATGAAGGAGGTAATATTAATGTTGCCCACTAGCCCTTGTGCATTCAAAAAAAAAAGTTACACTTAGGTTAAAAATGGACAAAAATGTCCATGCCAAAAAACTGTCATAGAAATATGATTTATTAATATTTTTTTCCACTTTCACTGATGTCAATTTTTTAACCAGCATCTGTTCTATCCATAGATACCAAATATTCATTAATTTTAAGAACTTTAACCCTTTAAATGCTGGTTTGTTTACATAATGCCATAGGTGTTTTTTTATGAAAAAATTAAAAATAGTAGTTAATTTTCATAAACTAAATGCTAAGCAGAATTTTTTTTCTTTGCTTATTAGATTCTTGGGTGGGTCAATGAAGAACAACAACATTAATTTTGAGGCATTTATATTTTTTATGTAGTGTCAGATTTTTTACAAAAAATAACACTTAGGTCGATAATGGACAAAAATGTCCATGCCAAAAAACTGTCATAGAAATATTATATATTAATATTTTTTCCACTTTCACTGATGTCAATTTTTTAACCAGCATCTGTTCTATCCATAGATACCAAACATTCATTCATTTTCAGAATTTTAACACTTTACAAATCGGTTTCTTTACATCCTCGGCTTCTAATGCACCTGTGTGCTCAGTGTCAGTGGGCAGCACTAGTTTCAGAGCTTCCTCTGCTGAGTAACGTCTCTTCAAACAATGAAATGATCAACCCCTCAAGCACCACATATGTATAGGTTTGGCTGTGAGGACACCTGTGTGAACTCAAACTTTGTATAAAATCTACCAGACTGAAAAATCAGTATTTTCTTGTGGTGAAAACTAAAATAATGTGTTTAGGGGCTTCTGAACGTCTACTTCAAATTCAAGCGTAACTTTTATCTCCGTACAAAAACAATAACAAGTGAAAAAGTGCAATCAAGGGTTAAGATGCGTGTTTGGTCAAAAAGAAGAACCTTAAAGCCTTCTTTGACCTTTTTCATAGTTTTCACATGACCCTATGACCCTGCCAAGGGTGTGACTCATACATGGAGTGGGATTTTTGATTGCCAGTATGATATAATTTCTTTCAAACTAATTACACAAATTAAATTTTCAGTAAACACCTGCAAACTACACTCTGACATCCTTACCAGTATACCCACACAATTATAGCTGCATTATTTTTCAAATTGACTCTATCATAGACTATAATATGCATAAGCAGAAAACTCAAATAAAGCGAGTATTTCTTTTATATGCCAAATTTGAAAATATGGCACAATCTAGTAAAAAATGGTAAAAATGTAAAATTTGAAGCCTTGCCGATAGAATGAATGCCTATTTGCAAATATTGTTTCATTTTATAGTCAAATGGCCCTGGGTTAAAAAATTGCAGTTTTAATGGGTTTCAATGTGGACATTTTTGTCCTTAAGGTCCTAAGTGTGAGTATTTTTTGTACGGAGGGTAAAATTGATTTTTTGAAGGAAATGAGGGTAAAATATTAAAATTCCAATAAAAATAAACACCTGAGCCAAAATTCATGTAGTTGGCATTAACAAAGGCACACTTAGAACAAAAAACAAAACTGAAATGGACAAAAATGTCCTTAAGGATGCACAAAAGGAGCCACAGATTAATAATATAACTTAGAGAACAAAATTTTCAGTTTTACTCAAATTAGGGTGATGCAAAAATTAGTACACCCCACTGAAAGTCTCTGGAGCAAAGCTAAATTTTAGACTACAAATGTGTAATAATTTCTTTACACCAGAAAGGTGAAGGCTACAGCAAAGCTTTACTTATTAGTCAAAATACTAGCAAAAGTGGTACAAACATTTAAAAAAGATGGAACTGCAACCATCGCATAGAGATGTCCAGGTCATCCCCAGAAGTTAACACCTCGACAGGAGCGTCTTCTGATGAGAAGGGCTGAAGAAAATCGGCATGCAAGTTCACTGCAATTATCTAAAGAAGTAGAAAACCAAACTGGGGTGACTATTTCCTGTGACACAATACGGCGACACTGCAGAGGAATGGCATGCGTGGGTGCCGTCCACGAAAGAAGCCTCTCCTAAAGCCCAGGCACAAAAAAGCCCACCTAGAGTAGGCCCATGCTGACAAAGATGAAGACTGGTACACTATACTCTGGAGTGATGAGACCAAGATAAATGGAGCTGAATGCTTCAAAACTATATGGTGTCGCAAAGGTGAGGAATACAAAAACTTTTGAACAGGATAAAGATGCCCACATTTTTTTTTTTTTTTTCATTTAGTACTACCTTCGGAAGCAGGTTAGCAGGTCCTCAATCCAAGCACAAGCTCAACACTTCACCACAACGGTAATCCCCAAAAAACACTAACATAACAGAAACTTTTAGGGGCAGTTTCCCGGACATGGGTTTAGATTAAGCCAGGATAGGCCTTAGAATAGTTAATCGTGGTTTAAAAAAATGGCTTTCAAAAATACACAGATTAAGTACAGATTACTAAAACCTGGACTATGGAGTCTTGATTTAAAATAAACCAGAATAATTTAAAACCAACTGGGCAAATCTGAATTATCATGATAGAGGTTGCCTATAAAGCATGGAATGAACCAAAAGCTTAAAATTGCATGGAACTGATCTAGACAAGAGACATTTATTTTAAAGCAAGCAAAATACATCAGCTGTAAAAAAAAAAAAAAAAAAAGATAAAGGAATGCCTGGAAATCTGTTTGTAATTAATTCTTTTTAAATAGATGGATTCTATATAATAATCATATGATTATTAATGGTTTTGTTTTGTTCTTTACATAGCAACAAACTAAATGTAACTATTCACAAATGTGATAATCTGTGTTTGCGGTCTAGAAATGATACTGATTTAATCCAAAGCACTATCATGGTTGCTTCATTATATTAAAAAGGCAAATTTTGTTAGCAGGTCCTCAACCCAAGCACAGCTCAACACTTCACCACAACGGTAATCCCCAAAAAATACAAACATAACAAAAACATTTACATAATAGAACATTAAGTCTCTCCATATTCTCATCTTTCTAAAAAAAAATGCATAAAATAACACTTTTTCAACATTTACTCTCCCACTTCAGCCCGGTGCAAAACATGATGGGAAGTGAAAGTCCTGTTTGATTGGGTTACTTGACTAAAACATTTTATTTCAAAATGAAAACATCAGGTGAGTTCTAGTAACCATTTCAAGTCAATTTAACATGAAGCAATCACATTTGAACCAGAAACAATGAAACAAAATAAATTGTTTAAATAAAGTGATCAGCATAAAAAAAAATCGTTCATAATATATCAATATTTATAAGTAATACATCTGTCTTCTTTGAAACACAATGTTAATCTGAAGTTAAACCTGCCTCCTGGTAGGTTTAATTTAAGCCTAAATTTAGTCCTGGAGTAGCTCTAGTCTTCCTCCGGGAAATCAGTTTATTAAACTTTAAAACCATGACAGAGAAAGTAGATTTCTGTTAATCTGATTTAAAGAGCCATTTTGATCAAGCTTAATCTCTGTCCGGGAAACCGCCCCTAAATATTTAACCTTTCTAGATCCCAATAAAACCAGACACAGTTTAAATGCTCCATTTAAAATGAAGAGACAATTTTATATATATTATAACATTTCTATAAAAAACATTTATGGTTATGGTATGATTAACCCCTTAACTGTCACCCCCACTTTTTTTTTTAGACAAGAAAATGCACTATCCAAACTTAAATTGTTGTAATTCAAGAATACTTTGGAGTATAGACATAAGGCTGGTCTTGTTTTAAAAAAGAAATTTGGCAGATTATTGTAGATGTGAAATAACTTATGTAAGTGAAACAGAAAAAAAGTTATAGAAGTTTAAGTTTATGAAAATGTAAAATGTAAAAATATAATATTTTATATAAAATATATATTTTACAAAACAAGTTTTACTCTAAATCTGCTAGGAAATCAAAGCCAAAAATCTGAACAAGTTGTGTTCCAAATTTCAGGTTGATATCTCAAAAAAATGAGCTTTCAGTAAGATTTTGTTTGGGCGCAGTACCACACTTTTTCACTAGATGACAACCAAGCTCCATTACTGACCATATAAAGGCACCTCCATTTCCATATATGGTTTGAGTGATCTGAACCATATATTTCCATAATTTTCATTCAATTTATGAAGTAGACATCCTATATAGAAGTAGTATGGGAAGTTTGGCAGAATTTGATATGAATTCAGCCTCTAATAAACATAAAAATAACATGTATGTACTAGGTTATAGATCGCCGCCACAAACATAAATGTGTTTTTTTTTTTTTTTTCTATTAAAAACATTTTCAGACCTTTTTTTCTCAAAAAAAAATTGAATAGATGTTATCTTTTGAACACTTGGCATGAAAACAAACATGTTTCAACCAATCTTTAATGATTTTTCATGTTCATCGCAATTTCAAAATAAAGGTCTGAACATGCCTTATGAGTATGAAAATATGCTTGTTGCAAATTGATAAATTACTGCTCCTCTGTAATTTATTTTGGAAATCAGTACATAGTACATAGTTTGTCAAGATAAGTTTAGGTTTAGTATAGAATATTACTGTTTTAAATATGTAATGGCAAACGCCCCACCTGTGAGACGGTGACAGTTAAGGGGTTAATAAAACAAACATTTATATGTTAAACGGCAAGCATACGGTTTTATAAATAGAAATAAATTATAAAAATGAAAAGGACATTAAGATAAATGCTTCAGATACTGTAAGGTTTTGAGCTGCAAATGAAATCTTCACATTTATTTGAAATTGTCCTGTGACATCTTGTGACATGTGATTCATCTAAACACATATTCTCAAACCCATAACTTATAGTGAAGATTCAAGATGGACTTTGCTATAAACCACACGACACAAGATATGTTGGTTTCAAGTGGATCAATAATTCACATAAGCCATTTGTGTTTGGACCCCAATGATAAATCTTTTTTTCATTTTTGTCTATAAGTAGCCTATTGTCATGTCTAGTTTTTTTCTTCATGATCTTGTTTTCATGATTATTTTGTAAATAGTCACGTTTCCTTTTTGCCATGTGCTTCCCTTTTTTGTCATGTTTTAGTCATGTGATTCTGCCATGTGCTCCCTTTGTCATGTGTCCCATATGTTGTCAGTGGTTAGTTGTCTTAATCATGTTTAGGTGTGTCTGTTTAGTCATTAGTCTGTAGGTATGCTGCCTTCACATGCTATCAGAAATTTTGTACTTCTCACATCTGAAGTCGTAATTACGAAGTCATCACATTCAAGTTTAGACTTGCGAGGGTGTTCAAACTCATATATCGGATAATTCTGATAACACGTGAATGCAGCATTAAGCCCTCATGCATCCATACAGTTGGTAAAGTGCTATGTTCAGGGGTGCACATAACTTTTTTGGTCTGGTTCTCAAGGGAGTACCTGGAGATTTTGCTTGGTACTCACACTTTACACGACACATCCTAAAAGCTGTCCTAATCACTTTCCTCCTGACTGCTCTCCTCACTATCTTCTTTTCTCTCGTACATGGTAGATGATGATAATGACTTTTTTTTTTTTTTACTAACATTAATGACAGCAAAGGCTGCTGCCACTTTAAGAAGGAAAGCACGGACCAAATAACTGACACACATCCGGTTTCTTTCTCAACACTTCACTTATGACTAGGGTGACCAGACGTCCCGTTTTTCCCGGGACAGTCCCGTATTTCAGCTCTATTTTTAGTGTCCCGACTTATTAAGAAAAAAATAATGTTTTGTCCCGTATTTCATCTTTCAACTGGGTGATGGAGTTCTGTCACACAAGAACAGCCTAATCAATTCGTCATAGAACAAAGTTACCATTCAATCACAATTCGTTATCGATTAGTGAAGGCGGGATAGGCGGAATCACGCTGAATAACACAGACCAGAAGCCTCTCTCTCACGCACTCTCTCTCTCTTTCGCGCGATCAGTTCTCCTCGCGCCTGAATGGTCAAATGCACACATAGTTTTTCAAAATGTCCATCGTGTGGAGTATCTCACGTAAATACAGTCGGTTAAGTGGACATAAACAGGTGGGTAAAAACAGGAAATGTGTCAGTAGCCTATATTACATCCATGGATTCGGTCCTAAAGGGACAGTAGCCTAATTAAATATTTGTCAGTATATTCAAATGTGAAAAAACAAGTTTAATCTCTGTCGTATTTGTTGTATTGTTTGTAAATTTCTTTTTATATAACAATATATAACAAATATTTATATCTACACTGCCCTCCAAAAGTTTAGAAACGCCCTAGAAAAGTGGGGTTTTGGACAATATTGGCATGAATCCTTTTTAATTTGTGATAATTTTGCACTGGTAAGGGACAACACAAATTATAAAAACACATTTTATTACATAAACAGTTTATACATAGAAAAAAACTTAAATTTTTGATTCATCAAAATATCCAGCATTCGCAGCTATCTGACCTAAACTGGGTTCTGATTGGTTCATTGTATTCTAAACTTAATTGGCAATCAATTGTTGAAGCTATTAAGGTGTGCTGACCCAAAAATCTTTTACAAACCCGGGCCAAGTTTAAACCAGTAACCAGCATCACAGCTGGCAAAGGGGCATGTCTGACTTTGACATGTATATACTGCCATTATTATGTAATGAAATGAAATGAACACGTGAAAATTATTATTGCTGGATAATGTCAAGTTACTGTAATGTATTTGCACCAAAAAATTATAAGGATTTATGCTGATATCGTCCAAAACCAGACTTTTCCAGGGGTGTTTTCAAACTCTTGGAGGGCAGTGTATATATATATATATATATATATAAAATATCGGTCTTTGTCAGGTGACGTCACACTCGTGAAAACCGAAGTGCATTATGGGTGTCGCCGCCATTTCTGAGGTATCCAAACAATCTCTGTATCAGTGCAGAGTTGTTTCTTCCTTGGCTACTTTTCATTGTAAAAATGGCACACTTTTGTTGTGTGAAAAGCTGCAATAATTTGTCCCACGATAGAAAATGTCAAAAACTTTACTACGAGATTAGATTTAGTCGGTTTCCTACTTGAAAAAAGGCTGTACGGAGAGTATGTAGAGGCAATAACAGAGGCGCCGGATCGCATGGGTTGCCGCGGTGAGACATCACTTTCGTTAAGATATCTCCATTCATGTATGTTTGCTTTCTACATTTCACAAAGGTAAGTTAGAGGTTTCTGTTTTCTAAAGTAGAAAACGTTATAGCAACGCATTGTTTTGGATTGTATGTGCTATGAAACAAGTCAATTTAAACTGAATCCCTTTACTTGAATATGTCTACATTTTTTTTCTTAATTTTGCTACAGCATTTTCATACTTAAGGTACGACATTTTTGCTCTGTATCCATATACTGATTCTTATTTTCTGACTACTTTTTACAGCTGTGGTCTGTGGACCTTTTCATTTCATTGCAGATCAGCCTGCTTAAAGATTATGGAGACTGACCCCAACTGGACACCATCCCTCCCTACATTAAGGCCACATCAGCATTAAACACAGGCTGTGTCTCAATCAGCTCCCTAGTTCATTAGTTAGGGCACTGATCAGGACGGTCTCAGTCACAAAATTTGTATACACAATATACTGATTCAAGAGCTCAGAGCTGATTGAGATGCACACACAGACGTAAGGAAAAACAATCCAGTCAGCTACTTGGGTAAAGTTGGTTTTATATTTGCACATTCAGACTTCTGATAAATTGAGACTTTCCAATAAATATGCAATAAATTAATGTTTGCGAATTTTAAGCAGCGACATGATATTGACAACCAACGATTGTCAACTTATAACATTTTTCACAGTCGATCAAAATAGGCAAGTATTGTTTAATGACATATTTACTTGTGAATGTCCACTGAATGTCCAGTTTAGTGTGATTAACAAGGCTATTGAATACGGATGTGCGAATATAAAACCAACTTTACCCAAGTCAGTCAGCTAACACTATGGTCCATCAGGCTGGAGAGAGTGATCATCTTCACACTGAGAAGATGCAGGAGGCTGGAGGAGATGGTGATCTGCATGTGCAGAAGTAAACCGACTTGATATGTACAGGATGTCTGATGTTTGTTTTGGAGATGATGATGTTAATGTACTATACGGGTCTGCCAAACCTGGGAACCTTTATGGCGTTATTACAATTTTTTTTTTTTTTTGTGCCTCTGCGCATGTTTGAATCTTTTGTAGAATTGTAGTGTAAAAATGTGCTGATGCTTTATCCAGTCTTGCATGAACAATAAAGCATGTATAATAAAATTTTTCAGGGTGATTTGTAGATTTATGTTATATGCACTTATAGTATTAATAGGATAATTAATAATATACACAATCTGTAAATCAGATATTTAACTTGCATGACATATCTTTGTTTTTATTATTATTAAGGCTTTTGGACAAAAAAAAGACTCATAATGTCATTGACCCAGACAACACAGAGGTAGATGGAGGACAGTAATTTACAAATTATTTTGGCTCTAAAAGGTATACTATATCAGAATGTACTATAATAA
Organism: Chanodichthys erythropterus; assembly: GCF_024489055.1. Lineage (NCBI taxonomy): Eukaryota > Metazoa > Chordata > Actinopteri > Cypriniformes > Xenocyprididae > Chanodichthys > Chanodichthys erythropterus. Next base: position 12,561,164 of record NC_090237.1, on the reverse strand, counting down.
AATACACTATTAAATTCTACATACATCTCTGATGATGCCTTGTTTATTGGAACAATGTTTATAGTGTTATACATTGGTTTATGTACTTAATGCAATAAAGAAAAAAAAATGCATGAAAAAAAGGGTAGTATTAGTTCAAAATTCTTCCTGATAACACTAAACCATCCTTAATCATGCACTTGTTATATACGGTAGTTAACACGAAATCATCATCATTATCGTTACTATACTGTGTTATCGCAGTCCTTCCTTCAGAACATAAATAAATCCTGCACCCATTAGTGAAATATCTGTGAGCTTCGAGGGATTTATAGTTTTTAAATTGTTCACTATGCGTTTATGCCATAAACAAGACAGTTAACAATATTTAAGTATGATGATTTAAGTAGCAATGCGGGGTCAGTAGCACTCCAACTTACTGCAGTCAGTTCGTACAGATCTATGTTATGAATGGATGGAAATTTCTCCAAATAACGGTCCCTGGCATCTTTGGTGAGTTTATCGCGATATGAAATTTTAACTTTGTTCTTGTGCTTTTTCATATTTGCGAGTTATTTGCTTGTTATCTCAACTCGTGTAATCTCTTTCATTCTCACAGTCAGCAGGGATACCACAAATATGGCGCCGCGGTGACGTCACACACAACAAAATCACGTGTCTGACAAAGACCGATAGTGAAATAAAATTTCTTATATCATGGTCATATTGCGCACTCGTCCCGTATTCCACCATGAGAAATCTGGTCACCCTACTTATGACATAACCGAGAGAATACTTGCCGAGACAGGTATTTTGACATAATTTTGTGTGTATGTTTCCTTTCAAGCGCAAGTAAACGCGAAAGCGGAATTAATTCTGTGATCGAACGCTGTCTGACTCTCATCATGCATGCATTTCGGGGGGCTGTGCGCACAGATTACAGTTCGCGAGTCCCGATTTTTGCCTCTTCTTCCGCTTTTAAAGTCGTTTGAATGTGTTAATTGGCGAGACAAAACACGTCCAAATTACAAACTTTCACTCTATAATGGTTAAATATAGCAGTTAATCCGCGAATCACATGCGTGCCGAACCGTTGGACCTTATCCGTATGGATCACGGATTAACTGCGATCCGTTGCACACCTAATAATTAAAGAACACACATATTATGATGATTGCTATCTTACTAGAGATGGAGAAAAATCCTACTCCAATAAGTAAACGTATCCATGTGAACCGGTACTCAAAAGCGCTTCCCTCCATGTTTTGGTACGCATAGTTTATTTTTACCGCGCATGCGTACCTGCGTACCTCTTATGTGCACCCCTGGCTATGTTCCTCTTTCAAGTCAAGTCATTGTTTCTTTTGTGGTTTGTTCATGTTGGGAAATTAATAAACTGCTCTTGGGTTCTTCTGCAACTTGCTTCAGTGGACTCATTACACCTATATTTAGTTAGGGGTTCAAGCACGAAGTGCTCTGAAACCCTATTGTAATTGTCCGGATTTTTATTATTCTTTTTCTTCCGCCGTAAAACGCATTGTGCAGCCTAAACCGTAAGGCCTAGAGACTTGAAATTTATCCAGATTGTAGAGCTCAATTTGGGGAGAACCTATCAAAGTCTCTGCCCAATCGGCCTAATGGGGGCGCTACAGCGCAAAAAACTAAATTTTCAGACATTTTTGGCCATAGCTCGTAAAATGCTTGACGTAGACTCAAAAACTATACATCGTTGCATTCCTTGGGTTAGACCGAACAAAATTGTTTTGCACCGTTTTTCCGTAAAATTGACCCAAAGCCCAAACCTACTTTTGTGAACTAGTCCTAGGATTTTCAACCGATCGGAACCAAACCACTGCAGAAATATTCCCTGTTAAAAAAGACGAGAAAGCTTTGAATAACGCTGTGAATGGTATAATGGTATAATATTAACGTTAAAATTACTTTGGACAACTTAACTAGTTATTTATAAAAGAAATGCCGGTGACGGCAACCTAACAATTGTTAAATGACGGTCGGTTCAGTTAGCCATCAATAACGTAATTTGTATTTGTATAATTTATAATATCAATACGGTAGTAATTTGTACTGGCATTTAAACGTTAAACTTTATTTATCTGACATATTTACTACAGTTATAACAAATATTTGGTAACGTAAATATACTTACATTTGAAAGCATATTGCCCATTAACGTCCAACATTTTTTTAAACATTTTTTAACAAGATTGCAAAGCTGCACGCATAGGATTGTGGGTGATTTGAGAGCGCGAAGGCTACACATATGCATCCTTTCCTGTGTATGGGATATTTTTCGAACGAAGGACTCAGTCCTTGTTTGAAATTTCGAGGATCCTCGACATTGGAACAGTCCTTTGACGGATGTCGATGACGTAGCATCCTTGAAATTCTGGCTTCCGAGGATCCTTCCTTGACATTGAGAAATGCCTAGTGTCTTGGTCCAAGGAGGCATGATGGTCTATGAGGACATTGGTGTATCTCAAAAAACATGGCCGCCATCAGCCAATGAAGTTTGAGCACCTATTAGACAAGGTTAACGGAGGCCGATCGGAACAAAACTCGATGGGCATGTTTGACTCATGGTCCTTGAGGTCTGTAAGAATTTTGAAAGAAATCGGCCACAAGTTGGCGCTAACGAGTTTTACGCCTCAGTAATCACGTGGTGTGTCACAAAACCACACAATATGCATATCATTTGATAGATCTCCTCATGCTGAACAACTTTGCCTCAACAACTAATGCTGTCAATCAAATTGTTTATTAATTATTCACAAATATGTGAAAAACCTACTTTTGCGAACTAGTCCTAGGTTTTTCGTCCGATCGGAACGAAACCAGTGTAGTACAATTCTATGGACTCTCTAGATCAATAATTATCAAAAAAAAAAAAATTAACTTTACCATTTTGGTTGCTATAACAAGGTCATTTATAAAATGGCCGTGGTAAAATGTACTCAAAAGCTTATAATTCCTAAATTAAAACTCAGAACTTCACGAAATTAAGTGAGCACATGCAGCATATGCCTCTAAAGAAGCATGCCAATTTTTATGGAGATCGACCCATAGGTGGCGCTATAACTGTAAAAGCTTTAAAATACATATATTTTCAATGGTAAATTGCCTGTTTTGGCTGAAAATGGTCAATTCCTTCTATGATTTAGGTGTTTACATGCTTGCTAAATAAAACTTAAATATCTTTTAAACTTTAAAGTATCTTTTTATGCCCGGTAAAACCCCGGTAAATGTTGCTTGCAGCATTTTTATTTCTATTTCATTTAACACACATGAGTACATTATTTGGCAGGGGACAACCTTGTGTAATGTTGTTTAAATTATTTTTTTTTTCTGTCCAGATTACACATCGGTCTACTAGTGCTAGATTGACATCCAACATGATAGAAACAACAACCAGGGACTTGTTGAAAATTTTGTAAATTTGCTTTATCTTTGACCAAGGATGTCATTAATCAAACTAAACATTCATCTTGAAACACTGAGCACACCTTCATGTTATGTCATCCCAGACTAGGGTCACCACCTATGTGGAAAAACATGTCACTTTGGTTAATAATGGTTAATGCAAAATCGACGCGCTGAGGTAATGAAAGTTTCGTTTTAGAGAAATGGAGAAAGACTGTAGTAGATAACGCTGCAGCTGAGCTCTTCACAGTCATAGCATATCTGGCAGGAACAGGAGCCGATCACAAATGCGACATGGACAGAATTAACTGGTGAGAAACCTCTTTAATACCAACTCAATATTAGACTATAGGTAACATTATGAGAATATTGACACGTTCTTAAAATGTAAAGATTCGAATCAACATTCGGAGCTTGTTGTTTTTTAAAAGTGTGTCGCTTGACTGAGTAGGCTAGCATAACCTGATCCAAAATACAAAATTGAATAAGTGCTATAAAATAGTAGTAATAGCTACATAAAAAAACTATGTGGACCTAGAACTGCGGTCCTGAAACTGCAGCCTCCGGTAGGCTACTGCAGGATCCTACCAGCTAGATTGAGTTTAAGTTTCGTTTCACATCAACACTGCTGCGGCTGTTTAATCAGGAATCCGAAACTGAGAGAGCAAGAAGCGTAAAAAAAAAAAAAAAAACAGATGGAGCAGAATGTAATAGAACACAAGAACGCATTCGTCTCAAAACGCGTTGGAATATTTTAAACTTGAAAACGCCTAGGGGGAAAAAAAGATGATTTCAAAATATTTTTTTTTTTTCCGGCAGAATAGCCTATAAACAAAAGAAAGACATCTGGATAAACTAATTGACTAATTGGTTTGGATGACCATCTTAGCTAGCAAAAATGTGTTCTAAAAACGTTAGTTCCCATTGAGTAATGAAAACATTATTCTGAATGAGGATAAATGTTAGTTTAAGGGAACATTTGTATTTTATACTTCTGCAAACATACGGTTACGTTCCGTTAGAATGTTCTCTAAAAAGTTCTTTTTAAGAACTGTTCAATCCAAAAATTGTTCATCAATGGCATTTTGGGACATATCTAACAACAAACGAACATCCAACTAAAACGTTTTTTAAAACGTAAATAGCCTAATGTTTTTGTGCTAATGTTAAAGACCAGGGGCCAGTTGCATAAAATTAGCCACTATGTGTCTTAAGAGCTAGTTTGACCAACTAGCAGTTAGATAAGAGGTGATCAGTCTTACGTTTCCAGTTCAAATTAGACCAATCTACCTTTTTATGGTGGACCAATCTTGAAGAAAAAAATGAGATGACTAACTTTTAAGACTAGTCTAAGCAGTCTATGCAACTGGCTACAAATAACTGTGAATGAATGTTCTATTAACGTTAGTGGAATACTGTTTGTTCATAACTTTGAAAGAACCTTGCCAGAACGTTCCCTTGTTTGCTGGGGTCATTTGTAAAGTAGATATGATTCAAGTCTCTGTAATTATAATTTAACCTTTATAACATTCTTCACAGGGTTTCGGCCTTTCTAATGCAATGGCTTCTCATTTGTGTTGGTAAGTAGATAATGACAATAGTAGGCCAACTTTATTAGGCTATTTATAAGCATTTTTGCTTTTTATATAGCTAGTTAAATAATAATTTATCCCTATAGGCTCCTCTCCCCTCTCAGTGGTTGTCTACACCTCATCGAAGGTTGGTCTGCCAGCTGTGCTGCCATGTGCTGTGGGATCACACCTGGACTCTGGTCAAACGCCTCACATTCAGTGGCAGACCATAACCAATTCAGTGTTTGAGCGAATGGGAGAGGAACTCTTTCAGGGGGAGGCTTACAGAGACCGGGCGGATGTGCCTGAGGAAATGCTTATGAGGGGAAACTGCTCTCTGTTCTTGCGGGATGTCAGATTCAGCGATGCAGGCATTTACAAGAGTTACCTGGTGGTTGGTGAATCAAGTATCAAGAACCGAATTTTCATTCAGAGTGTTCATCTTGCAGTTGTTGGTGAGAGTTTAACACTTAACACTGAAACATATACCTTAAAGTGTATCAAAGGCAAAACTTTCACAAAAATGTTTAGAAAATGCAAAGATCTAAAAATGTACAGTTTTAAAGGAATAGACCGTGTTCAGTACAAGTTAAGCTCAACTGACATCACATGTGAAGTAATATATTTATTACCACAAAAATTCATTTTGACTTGTCCCTCCTTTCTTTACTTAAAAAAAAAGAGCAAAAATCTGGGTTGCAGTGAAACATTTAAAGGGATAGTTTACCCAAAAATGAAATTTCTGTCATTAATTATTTACCCTCATGTCGTTCTAAACCTGGAAGACCTTCGTTCATCTTCAGAACACACATTAAGATATTTTTGATGAAATCTGAGAGCTTTCAGACCTCCACATACACAGCAACGTCATAACCAATTTCAAGGCCCAGAAAGGTACATGAAGACATTGTTAAAATAGTCCATGTGACTGCAGTGGTTCAACCGTAATGTTATGAAGTGGCGAGAATACTTTTTGTGCACTGTAACACAGTTCGTATGTACGGGAAGAAGGAGGCGGGAACCGGCGAACGTTTAACACAACTTTTAATTCCAAAATAAATAAAGAACAAAACGAAAGTAATGCCGGCAGACCCTCGCGGACGTCTGCCGGCCACACAAACATAATAAACCATAAAATAAAGTCCAGGCCTGGTCCTCTCTCGTCCTTCACGGTCGTCACTCCTCCTTTTATGCTCCCGGAGCTCCTCCGTGAGAGACTCAAGGCCGGTGCACCTCACAGGTGTAGCTTGTTAACTCTTGCGCCACCGGCCTCGCGCCGTTCCCTCACGGCTCTCGCCCGCCCTGGTCACCACATACCCCCATCGCCCCTCGCAGACCGGGAGGTATTCCCGAGTCTGTGCTCTACTCCCCCCTGGGGCCTGTCTCGGCGGCTGCAGCACCTGGGGGTAAGGACAGATGAGATGAGAGAAAGGAGACGGAAGCAAGGGGAGTGACAGGACGAGAGAGGGGAGAGAGGAAAAAGAAAGAGGAAAAAAAAAATTCTGGGTCCGGTTCCCAGACACACTGCCGCTCGGTCCTCAGCCTGCCGAGAAGCTTTTCCTCGCGGTGCCACATGTGATGGCACTGGGCACTTGGTGGACGGCCCGATCCTCGACCGCCTCCTGACGGCCAGTGATGGCTCCTCTGGCTAAGGGCAGCCGGCAGCGAGTCCCCCACCCCCTGCTCCTCCCCTTCATGGCGGACGGCAGCGACTCCTCCGCTCCCTCCTGGACGGCAGCCACCCCACCTCGTCCCAGGAGCACGGCATCCAGGTCTCCGTCCCACCTTTCACAAGGCTCCAGTACCACTGCCTCGGGCAACCTCTCGCGGTCTTCACTCCCGAACTCCGCAGCACCGCGATCCCCCTCAGCAGCGAGGGCTCTCCAACAGCATGTCCCTCCTTCCTCCCGGGTTTCGGCACCAATGTAACACAGTTCGTATGTACGGGAAGAAGGAGGCGGGAACATTTATCTCTCGCGGACGTCTGCCGACCACACAAACATAATAAAACAAAAAATAATATCCAGGCCTGGTCCTCTCTCGTCTTTCACTGTTGTCGCTCCTCCTTTTATGCTCCCGGAGCTCCTCCGTGAGAGACTCAAGGCCAGTGCACCTCCCAGGTGTAGCTCGTTAACTCTCGCGCCACCGGCCTCACGCCATTCCCTCACGGCTCTCGCCCACCCTGGTCGCCGCCACATGCGCAAAACCAAAACAAAAATAACGACTTTATTTATCAATTTCTTGTCTTTCTGGTCAGTCTTCTACGCTGTTGATGTTGTAAACATAGTGCAGTGCTTCCGGGTTCTACGCCAGAATGCTGACTCATTATTGGACGGCTCCTGCATCAACATCACACACATGCGCCATGGTGCTCTCGTGAACAGCGTTGGCCCATAATGAGTCAGCGTTCTGGTGTAGAACCCGGAAGCGCTGCACTGTGTTTACAACTTCAACAGCATTTTCTGGACCTTGAATGTGGTAATTATGTTGCTTTATGGGGATAAAAAACCTCTTGGATTTATTCAAATATATCTTAATTTGTGTTCTGAAGATGAACCAAGGTCTTACAGGTTTGGAACGACATGAAGGTGAGTAATTAATGACTGCGGCCAATCTACATACTCACTGTTTCCATATAGCGGAAACCTAAATTGATGCTTACTTTTACCTCCATCTGGCTTGTCTCTTCCCACGGTAGATCACAAGATCATCAAGCCTGTGGAGACTGGATCAGACCTGATCCTGGATCTGCACACAAATCAAGCTGAGCAAGTTATTTTTCAAAACAAAAATGACACCAGATGGACAGTCTTGTGGGAAAGAGGTGCAGACATAAGCAAGAAAGGCTATCCAAAAGAGAGAGACAACAAGTTGTTTTTTACGAGGGTTACGGCCAGCAGTGCCGGAACATACAAAGTTCTAGACTCACAGGGTTTGGCGCTCAGCACAGTGAAGGTCACAGTTAAAGGTAGGTCACTTTTATTGAGTACATTACTACACCCTTAAAATAAAGTGGCTTTATGGTTCCATGAAGAACCATTAACAAAAATGTTTCTTTAGATTATTAAAATTTTCTTCACATGAAGAAAAAAAATGGTTCTTTTATGGCTTCACTGCGAAAAAAACCCCTTTGGGACATATTTTTAATAGTGTATTTACCTGTTATAGCCAGTTGCAAGACTGTGTTAATCTCAGTCTTTTTCTCAATTGTAGAACCTGTGCTAGCAAAAGAAACTGAATCTCTGCGAATACATTCTGAATTAGGTAAGCTGTACAAAAATAGTGTTTCTTGACAAGCTAAGGAGAATATTTTTTTTTAATTAAACACCTTGATTGGAAAGAAAGACATTCCTGTTTCTAACCATTTTGTTCTTTATTTCTTTCACTCTCACTTATTTTAGGTAACGCTACAATGAGTATGCCTCCTTTAAGCCTCATTATTCTTTTCCTCTTATTTCACCTAATGCTTCAAATGAATTGAAATCGTTCTCATTTAAAAAAAAATTTCCTTTTCATTTTATCGGTAGCACTTTGAAATAAGGTCCCATTAGTTAACATTATTTAATGCATTAACATCAAAACTGGGCCAAAAAGTATGAAGTAGTGTGTGATTATGTAAAAACTGTGTGGATACTTGCAGTGGTTGTTTTACTGTACTCTACATTGAATTGTTAAAATGCATCTAAATAAAGAGAGAATTAATATATATAATCAATGTAACAATATGTAAAATATTGCAATGCCTATAATCCGCAGAGTCCTGAAGATGTAAAGGGACAAACCCTCAGATCAATTAATGGGGCCCAGAATTGAAATTTATCAGTTATCAGTTACAATGGCTTTGAAATCAATGGGAAGTATTTGTGTGAGAATTTTGTCATTTGTGAGTATTATGTGAGAAAGTGCCACAGGACCTGAGTTTATAAATTTTTTTTGTAGAATAATAGGGACTATGCAAATATATAAGCCGTTGTTTTTAGCTAAGCAGGGGTGTGTTTCCCGTACAAAGACGTAACTTTGCCATAATACAATGGCATTGTTGAAGAAATCAACTAGCTAGTCATGACTGTTACCCGAAACCATATTGTCACAAATTGCGCACTCTTCAAAAATGGCATTTTAAATCTCTTGAAAACCTAAAAGAAGTAAATGACATTTGTATTTATTTGAAATAAAAGACTTTACTGAATGTCAGTTTGCTTATTTTGCTCAAGACAAGGATTTATTAATCCTTTATTGCAAACAAGAAACTATGCTTAACCACAGGTGGAAAGCTGTCGTTCCAACCACACAACCTTGTGATGCCGTTTGCGAATGTTCGTTGGAACTATGGTTTCGGGAAACACCTGTTTCATAGCATGCCAGGTCATATCACACTGGACTAATGACACCTTTTTTAACTAATAGCAAGACATTTGTTGTATGAATGGTTGCATATACTTGCTAAAAAACTTACAAAAAAAGTTATCAGCCTTTACACTTTTATTATTCCACCAAATTCATAGCATGAGAGGTACCTGAAAACTAAGATTAAAGAAGACAATAGCCTTGAAAACTTAAATGGATAGTTCACCCCACTATGAAATGTCATTGAAATGTCATCATTTAATCACCCTCACGTCATTCCAAACCTGTACAAGTTTCTTTGTTCTGCTGAACACAAAAGATATTTTAAAGAGTGATAGTAACCAAACAGTTTCTGGTCCCCATTTACTTTCATAGTACTTTTTTTACATACTGTGGAAGTTAATGGAGACCAGCAGTTACCCACATTATCAAAAATATCTTCTTTTGTGTTCAACAGAACATAGAAACTCATACAGATTTAGAACAACTTGAGGGTGAGTAAATGATGACAGAATTTTAATTTTTTAATTAAAATAAGTAAATCCCTTTAAGACAAAAAAATATTTTTTTTTATTTTAATCTATTAAAATGGCTAACATTTAAATCACAGCACTGTATATGACTTGCTATATTTATATGGTGCTTATTGTACCTATTATGACATTATTATTTTATTTATTTGTATCACATTTATCTATTTTTTTTCAGCAAAAAACACTGCATTGTCCTAGTGAAAATTTTAAATAAAAATACCATTGTTGAGGTTAAATTTCCATCATCAAACAAAGACCACAAAAATAAATATTGTAAGTGTATTTTTTATTAGAAATGTACAAAAACAATAAAAAGACAGCAGATTAAATAGTGTGTAAAAGGCACTATTTATGCCTAACTGGATTAGACATATGCAGCCTTAGAATAGTAAAGTATAGATACTTCCGAAATATTACTCAGTAAAATGCTATTTATTTAATATGATTGTTTTCACAGAAAATGTTTTACTGGGAGGAATGCGTGATTGTACATATATTTGTAAGATATAAACAAATGGTAATATTCTGAAATGTCATCTGTCTTCATTCACCGACTGCATCTCCACTTCAGGCTGAAGGGTCCTGTGTTTGTTACTTTTGGGGCCGTTTGCAGTACTGCGCTGCACGCGTGGGTAAAACGGACCTACCAGCCAATTGAGAGGTGTATTGTTGACTAGGTAGTCCATGACGTTATCCATGGATTCTCCTATTCTGCTCAGCTGAGATCGACTGATGACGAGTACGGTACTGGGCATATCTCCTATGGCGGCCGTCTTTCTGAAGCTGCTGTATATCTCTATGGCGGACTGGCTGACAGAGGTGACCTGGACCGAGACGTGCTGAGGGAGATCTTTGAGGCTGGACACCAAGACCAGATATGTGGTCTGAAGTTGCTGGCTGAGGTTGTAGGCAATGGTCACTGTGTGTGATTCTGTTTCCTGATTGAAAATCATTTGCAAAAGAGAAAATTAGATCCATGTATTTAACCATGTTAACTGAACTTCAGTCTCAAAAAACATGAAATTCAGACTGTATCTTTGAGATAATTTCCAGTCACATGATATCTTGGATACCTCAGCTTCATTGTCTGCCATTGTCTCGTTCTCTTCTTGACTCTGAGTCCCGGTCTTCCAGCCCATCAGTGAACGGGTATATTCAATCTAATAAGAAAGGAAATAACATTAGGAGACAGTCTTTTGTATGGAGGCACATTTCCACCACATAAGAAAAAAAACATGCTCTAGTAAATCAATTATGAGATTGAAAAAGTAAAAATTATGAGATACTAAGTCATTTGTATGAGATAAAAAGTCGAAATCATGACATACGAAGTCATTTATGAAATAAAAAGTCAGAAATATGACATTAAATTATAATTATGACATAAAAAGTCAAAATAGTGGCTTAAAAAGTCAAAATTGTACCATAAAAAGGTGAAATTCTGACTTAAAATGACATACTAAGTAATGATTATGAGATAAAAAGTTGAGATTATGACATTACTAAGTTATGAAAAGTCATAATTATGACATACTAAATGATTATTGACAAAGTCAAAATTAAGACATAATTATGCCTTAAAAAAATCAATTGTCATTAAAAAGTCAAAATTAATGCGATAAAGTACAAAATTATGACATACTAAATCATAATTATGACATAAGTCAAAATTAAGACATACCAAGTCAAAATTAAGGTTTTAAAAGTCAATTATGACATTAAAAAGATGAAATTGTGACACAAAAAGTAGGAATTCTGACACACTAAGTCATTTATGAGTTGAAAAGTCGAAATTATGACATAAGTACTAAGTCAGAATGATGGCTTTAAAAGTTCATTATGACATTAAAAAGTTTAAATTCTGACCGTCATAATTATGAGATAAAAACTATGACATACTAAGCCATAATAATAGCATAAAAAGTGAAAATTAAGAGAAAAAAAGTCATAATTTAGATCTCATTTAGATTTTTTAATTATGACTTAGTATGTCGAAATTTCATATTCTTATCTCATTCTGATTTGGAATATCATAATTATGACGTCATAATTTCTAAATATTTAATTTTTTGTCATAATTATTGCATAAAATGTCAAAATGACTGCCAGTTGTGTCAATTTCAACTTTTTGTCATAATTTCGACTTTTTAATCTTTAGTACTCATAATTATGACAGTCATCATTTTGACTTATTATTTGATAATTTTGACATGACATAACTTTGACTTTTTATCCATGGTGCAGTTTAGCAGAGATCTGGACTCTTGGCTATGTTGCATGGCATTACGAACCTTTTCAACAGCTCTCTGGTAAGCCCTGTCCTTGACTTTGCTGGAGAGAGACCCCAGTCGAACGAAGTAACTGGATGCTTCACTGTTATTCTCAAATCCTTCAGTGTTCTTCACTTCACATTCTGATTTTGAAAGGACAACCACAGAAACAGGACAAAGAAGCGATTGTTAGATTTCATAATTTTCCATTGGCATTCTATAAATGATTAGTAAGGCTCTTGAAACAGTAATTCATTTCAGATTCCAGGTCAATAATCTCTTTGAGATGTGCTTAATTCTGATGTTCCACACATAAATAGGATTAATACTTCTTTTCCTGGAAAATGGAATTCAGGAACATAATTCCCGGGACTAAATGCAGTCTTTTGACAGAGCATACAGTATGGAAATTGTTTCAATGTTATTTAAAAAGCCATACTTTATAAGAAGCATATCACAAGACTATCACAAGATATAAGCAATCTTCACCTATAAGCTATCCTCACCTTTCACCTCCTCAGCTTCAGGTAAGTACTGCTCCAGCAGAGTCTCAGATGTGCTCAGCGCTGTGTCCACTCTGCTGCTCATCAGTTTGACCGCCCTGCTCTCCATCATTGTTTGGACTCCACCGCTAACCACCGTCTTGGTCTTTTCCATGCTGTCCTGCACTGCCTCTTTGGCATTGGCGACAATCTGAAAGAGAAGAATGCATTAGAGCAGTGCTTAAAACATGTAGTATGCTTAACATTTAGACAATATTAAAGTGGACTTTACTAAATACCTGATCAGACGGCTTGTGTAGGATCGGCAGAGTCTTCTCTATCTTATCCAGTCCTTTGCACGCCAGGTCATTTGCAATAGAGACTACAGAGGGACACAATAACTTTTAATAAATACATTTTCAGTGTAATCAGCCCTGATTTCAACTGGAAAAACAGGCAATCGACTTACTCTGAGGCTCTAGTTTGCCAATGATTGGTAAAGCACTGTAAAAGGCAGCTGAGGTTATGGATTTAACACCATTCTCCGCCACCTCACACACAGACTTTAAGTATGGATGGTTGTTCTTGGTGTTGCAGTACACATTTGACACCATGCCATAGGTGGAAATAACCAAGGGAAGGTGAACTATTCGGTCAACCACATTCTAGAAAGGAATGGACAGGGATGAAGACATTAAGTGATGTCCTTCTTCATATATTTTTATATAGCTTATATATTTTTATAGTATTAATAATTAGCATTATTCATTTGAAATTAAATTTAAATGGTATAAATGAGGATCAAAATGGCACACCTGGTTATTCACAACGTCCACAGAAGCCATGTCACTGTAATTAGCAGAAAATCTGCAAAAGATCATTCACACTGTCAAAGCAAATTTATTTCTTCTACTTGAAACTTTAATCACCATAGTTGATACATAACATCTCTCACAGAAACAAATTATAAAGGATAGACGACACTAAACACAATAAGAAGTTAAACATCACCATAAGAAAATAGAAAAGCGCACTATTTACCTGTTGTGCTGTCTGAACAAAATTCACGAGTCGACTCTCAGTTGCTCTAATGAGGATTGAGCGAATGTTCCGGATTTTATAGGAAGGAATTCTGGTGACACACTGGATGACGTCGAGACGAGTGATGTAGTCCAAAGGTCGTGTGCTGAGGGGATTTCACTGAACGATATGAATGACATAAACCAGTGTACAAAGATCATTCAACGGTTAAACACAATGTTGGTAGTTCTCAAACGTTTAAAAGAACCTTTGAGAAACATTCATGCTTAAAGTAATCGTTTCACGTCTTAAACTTGTGACTAGAGTATGTTTTTTTTGATTGCAGACAACTTGCATCTGACATATTGCAGCAACTTCCTGTTTTGCTGACCTAATAACTGGGTGAAAGTTCACACATACTGTAGAGTTCAGATGATGTGGGGCATATGAGTTAAATGACCCAATGTTGCCCTCTACTTGACCATATTATACTCAAATGATACTCGAAATTTATTCAAAGATGCCTTATCATTTCAATACATTTAAAGTAGGCCTATGCCTCCTCTGTGTGGATAGAAAATTGTTATATTACAAAATACTATCTATAACCAAAGACACAAATTCAGATAGGCTTCTCAGAGGTTACTCAACATGTTTTATTATGACAAGTTTAAAAAATAACGAATGGAATAATGATAGAAATAATGTCTCTTCTGTATTAGAAAAATAATAAATAACTAAAAAATACCTCTGCTATATTAGCAATCCAAATTTAACAGAAAATAGCTTACACAAACTTACAAAAACTAACAAAAAAAAATCTCTATCTTTAGTGTTCTTCTTCATCCTCCTTTTCCTCTTCATCCTGTTTTTCTTCCTCATCCTCCTTGTTTGTCCATCTATATTTTGCTGTAGAGCTGATCTTTCCCACCAGTTTTTTGTTACTTAACAAATATGAAAGTTAAAAAGAAATGTATATAGGCCTGTCAGCTGTTACAACGCAAGGTACACTTAGAAGACAAGGTTCTATACAGAACCAAAAAAGGTTCTATCAGGCGCTTCATATATGGAACCCCTAAAAGGTTCTATATAGAACCCCAAAGAACCTTTTTTTAAGAGTGTACAAAGGAAGAGCACAACGAGCTGAACTCGTAGTAGACGATAGCTGAAGGTTGCTCTGCTGTTACACTAAGTATCTGTTATTCAGTTACAGACGACTGCACAAATCGTGAATGCTAATGAAAACATATAAACTGTTACCTAGAAGTAAACAACTGTAGTGTAGGCATGCAGCCGCGACGCTGAGAATATAGTTACCTTTATGGATAATCCACTAATGTCTTGAGATACAATCTGAACTAATATTCTCAGTTGCACGTGCATTATTAATATACGAATATTAACTCATTAATATTCATGTAATCTCCGCCTTCGGAAACCGAAAATCTCGTAACACTGGTAAATTTAATGGCCCAGTGAAAAACAATGAAAACCAGGACATTTTCATCACTTTATAAAAAACAACCAGGACGGCCAGGACAGGACGTGAAAACAGGACATGTCCTGGGAAAACAGGACGTTTGGTCCCCCTACAAGCTCAAATATAACAGTCATCGATCATCGCAAGAAAGGACTTTGTCATCCTGAAGATGTGTTCATCTGACTGACATCATCAGACAGTCAATAAGCACATGTCATGTGACTAAAATTCATGTGCAAATAAGAATAGCCTACTATAAAAGCTTGTTTCTGCCAGAGAATAAAAAAAAAAAAAAAAAAATTATCTCACGTTTTTTTCCACTCACAATTAGCCTACGACTTTTCCCCTCTGAATGGTTATTAAGTCTCACAATTCTGTTCTTTTGTTTCTGACATGGAATTAAAAAAGGCAGGCTATTGTGAAATTGTCCTCTCGCAATTCTGACTTTGACTCTGACAGAACTGCGATTGGCCTAAACTCGGAATTGTGAGATATAAACTCTGAATTGAGATTAACTCGCAAGAAAAATTAGAATTGTAAGATGAAAAGTCGCAATTACCTTTTTTTATTCTATGGCAGAAACAAAAGAACAGACGTAAACTCAGCATTCAGAGGGAAAAAAGTATATATATATATATATATATATATATATATATATATATATATATATATATATATATATATATATATATATATATATATATACAGTGTTCAAGAATATAATGTTTACTTCAACAAAAAGGTCATACTGTACCTGTCATTTACTGCTTTATTTGTAGGTCTATCACGCGTTGTAGTCATGTCATATATCACGTGTTGTAGCGTTATATAACCACTAGATGTAGCTAAATGAAAAGAAATAAAAGAAATGAACTTTCTGAATGAAACATTTCTTTATGCATTCTGCAAGCTAGACAATTTTCATTCTTTGATAATTATCTCAGGTGGAACAAATATTTACTAAGTGCAGATAAAAGCTTAAATGCTTGAGATAAAAAAATTCTGAACTAACTTATGACTAAAGTTATATTCTGTAATTGTGCCAACCAACCCCAGATGTTATATTTTTTTATGATACATAGGCTATGATTAATTTGTGATCTTTGCTTTAAAAGGGCAAGAGAGCAAACATTCAGATGTTAAAATTCAGTGTTGGGGAAAGTTATAAATGTAATGTGTTACAATATTGCATTACTCCCTAAAAATTATACTACTCAGTTATTTTTTATGGAAAGTAATGAGTTACGTTACTTTTGCGTTACTTTTTCTCACCTGGGCTGGGGTGCTTGTTTGTTTTTTAAAAACAACAACAACAAAGAAGAAGAAGTTGTATTTTTGGCAAATGTAAAGGCCCTTTCACAACAAGCCTGTGTCTCAATGTGCATATACTATCCATCCTAAATAGTATGTGACACTAGTAATATTCAATACTATTTAGGGCGGATAGGGTGGATAGTATGCACATTGGGATGCAGGGCAAAAGTGAAATTAATAAGCCTCAAACAGAAGGACATGCAAATTCACGCCTGTACAGTAGAGGGCGCAGCTCAAACAAACCTTTCAGTTGTGCTGCTATTCTGGAATAGGACAAATGAAAAGAAAATTCAGCACTCTTTAACAATAAAAACAAGGAAATTAAACAAAAATGTATGTTTATCTAAAGCTTATTAATGTGGTTTAATTGGATCATCAAAGCAGCAGTAAAGACATTAATTTATTTGTGTTGTTAACATTTAATTATTTCATGTTTGCATAATATTGTGAGTTTTGTGAGTTCACTATTTTATTTATTTTGATGAATACTGAATCTGTTTTCGTGCAAGTAAATGCGTGCAAGTAAATGAGTAAATGCTTGCTCACATTTTCCTAGAACTACAGTAACCATAATGTTTATACAAAGCACACAACACCTCTGCACGGTCTCTCAACATGGGGACAGGAGAGCGAGTCAATAAATGTGACAAAGTAACTTGTGTTAATGATTTGAAAAAGTAACTCAGATATTTTTGTTGTAATTTTAAAGTAATGCATTACTTTAGTAGTTACTTGAAAAAGTAATCTGATTACATAACTTTGTTACTTGTAATGCGTTACCCCAAACATTGGTTATATACAGTATTTGTAACAGCATCCAGTGAACCAGTAATTAACCCTACACCAACCAACCAGCTGGAAACATAACTCAGATATTTTGTTGTAATTTTAAAGTAATGCGTTACTTTAGTAGTTACTTGAAAAAAGTAATCTGATTACATAACTTGTGTTACTTGTAATGCATTACCCCCAACATTGGTTCTATTTTTGTAACAGCATCCAGTGAACCAGTAATTAACCCCGTGCCAACCAACCAGCTGAAAAAGTAACTCAGATATTTTGTTGTAATTTTAAAGTAATACGTTACTTTAGTAGTTACTTGAAAAAAGTAATCTGATTACATAACTTGTGTTACTTGCAATGCATTACCCCCAACATTGGTTCTATTTTTGTAACAGCATCCAGTGAACCAGTAATTAACCCCGTGCCAACCAACCAGCTGAAAAAGTAACTCAGATATTTTGTTGTAATTTTAAAGTAATGCGTTACTTTAGTAGTTACTTGAAAAAAGTAATCTGATTACATAACTTGTGTTACTTGCAATGCATTACCCCAACATTGGTTCTATTTTTGCAACAGCATCCAGTGAACCAGTAATTAAACCCGTGCCAACCAACCAGCTGAAAAAGTAACTCAGATATTTTGTTGTAATTTTAAAGTAATGCGTTACTTTAGTAGTTACTTGAAAAAAGTAATCTGATTACATAACTTGTGTTACTTGCAATGCATTACCCCCAACATTGGTTCTATTTTTGTAACAGCATCCAGTGAACCAGTAATTAACCCCGTGCCAACCAACCAGCTGAAAAAGTAACTCAGATATTTTGTTGTAATTTTAAAGTAATGCGTTATTTTAGTAGTTACTTGAAAAAAGTAATCTGATTACATAACTTGTGTTACTTGCAATGCATTACCCCCAACATTGGTTCTATTTTTGTAACAGCATCCAGTGAACCAGTAATTAACCCCGTGCCAACCAACCAGCTGAAAAAGTAACTCAGATATTTTGTTGTAATTTTAAAGTAATGCGTTATTTTAGTAGTTACTTGAAAAAAGTAATCTGATTACATAACTTGTGTTACTTGCAATGCATTACCCCCAACATTGGTTCTATTTTTGTAACAGCATCCAGTGAACCAGTAATTAACCCCGTGCCAACCAACCAGCTGAAAAAGTAACTCAGATATTTTGTTGTAATTTTAAAGTAATGCGTTATTTTAGTAGTTACTTGAAAAAAGTAATCTGATTACATAACTTGTGTTACTTGCAATGCATTACCCCCAACATTGGTTCTATTTTTGTAACAGCATCCAGTGAACCAGTAATTAACCCCGTGCCAACCAACCAGCTGAAAAAGTAACTCAGATATTTTGTTGTAATTTTAAAGTAATGCGTTACTTTAGTAGTTACTTGAAAAAAGTAATCTGATTACATAACTTGTGTTACTTGCAATGCATTACCCCCAACATTGGTTCTATTTTTGTAACAGCATCCAGTGAACCAGTAATTAACCCCGTGCCAACCAACCAGCTGAAAAAGTAACTCAGATATTTTGTTGTAATTTTAAAGTAATGCGTTACTTTAGTAGTTACTTGAAAAAAGTAATCTGATTACATAACTTGTGTTACTTGTAATGCATTACCCCAACATTGGTTCTATTTTTGTAACAGCATCCAGTGAACCAGTAATTAACCCTGCGCAAACCAACCAGCTGAAAACATAACTCAGATATTTTGTTGTCATTTTAAAGTAATGTGTTACTTTAGTAGTTACTTGAAAAAAGTAATCTGATTACATAACTTGTGTTACTTGTAATGCGTTACCCCAAACATTGGTTCTATTTTTGTAACAGCATCCAGTGAACCAGTAATTAACCCTGCGCAAACCAACCAGGCCCATGTCCCATAATCATAGTGGTTTGTAAAGGTAAAATTACAAGAAATCCTAAAACACATGGAATTAAACCTCATTCATCAAAACCATCATGTCAAATTATTTATACTGGATGGGAGATTGACACAATTAGGATCTATTTTATAATACAACACAAAATAAGATATACATAAAAATAAGATGTTACGGTAATAACACACAAGGACAGTGATACAGATAGACTGACAGAATGAAAATGAACAACTGAATTTACAAATAAAGATAAATACAAATATACCAACACAAATAAGATCAAATAAGAAACACAATACCCACAACACAATAAATAATAAAAATACAGCGAACAAGGGTGAACACTGAAGGTTAGTATTTATGGTTAATTTTTCAGGATAAGACACAAGACACTACATTAAGTGGGACAATAGCACTATTTAGGACAGTGTGCATAAATACTGCAATGAATGCACTGTATTGCAGTGTTACAAAAAGGAAATAGATTTTTTTCTCACATATAAAGTAAAACAATCATACAGTCAGATCTTTTAGTTTTCAAGGTTCCTCTGCTGACATTAAAGTGGTGTTGACTGCAGTTGGCATCTTGTGCTGACAGCAGAGAAGATAATAATCACTCAGGTCACAGACCAAAATGACTTCACACTGTCATTCTACTGAATCATTGAAACAAAACTCTGACTCGCCATCTGATAGAATTTGCTTGGCAGGGAAATTGAATCTGGCCTTAGAGATAATACACAGTTAGCGATTGCAGGTGCCGATGATATCTAATAGAGTTATGCAAGTGGAATCAGCAGACAATAAAAGTTTGACAGTGATATTTGTTGATAAAGGAATAATGAGATTAATTGGTGCAGCAAATACAAAGAGAATACAAATGAAATCACATAAGTCAGACAGGCAAATCTAGCATCTTCCTATGGTTACTACATCATAAATGATAGCATAAATGCTTCTGCAAGACCAAAAAATCTGCTTAATGGACCAAAAACAAGTTAAAGATAGATATGGGCCTCACTTATGGGAACGTCAAGTATGAAAGGTTTATTATTATTATTGCTGAGGTTAACACAAGGCCTCTTGCTCTGTTTCAGTTCTCTAAAAATATGCAAGTAACAATGTGCTGAAAAGAACGCATTTGCACAAACATTTAGTTTGTTTAGGCCTATGTTGTATTTTTTCAATTATCATATAAGTAAAACGCTACTATTAATCTTTTTGTAGCATATATTACAACATATTTGACCTGTTTCATGCATTAGTTCAAACGTATATTTGATAAATATGAGAGATGCTTAAACCTTATTATTATTTGCAATTTTTTTTTTTCTTTAAAGGGTTAGTTCACCCAAAAATGAAAATAATTTATTTAATTTATTACTCAACCTCATGCCGTTCCACACCCGTAAGACCTTCGTTAATCTTTGGAACACAAATTAAGATACTTTTTTTGAAATCCGATGAGGTCTCCATAGCCAGCAATGACATTTCATCTCTCAAGATCCATTAATGTACTAAAAACATATTTAAATCAGTTCATGTGAGTACAGTGGTTCAATATTAATATTATAAAGCGACGAGAATATTTTTTTTGCGCCAAAAAACCCCCCAAAATAACGACTTATATAGGGACAGCCAGTTTCAAAACACTGCTTCATGAAGATTCGGAGCATAATGAATCAGTGTATCAAATCATGATTCGGATTGCGTGTCCAACCGCCAAACTGCTTAAATCACGTGACTTTGGCGCTCCAAACTGATTCGACACACTGATTCATAATGCTCTGAAGCTTCCTGAAGCAGTGTTTTGAAATCGGCCATCACTAAATAAATCATTATTTTGTTTTTTTGACGCACCAAAAATATTCTTGTCACTTTATAATATTAATATTGAACTACTATACTCACATTAACTTTTTAAATATGTTTTTAGTTCCGTTACGGATCTTGAGAGAGGAAATGTCATTGCTGGCTATGCAGGCCTCACTGAGCAATCGGATTTCAACAAAAATATCTTAATTTGCGTTCCGAAGATTAACGAAAGTCTTACGGGTGTGGAACGACATGAGGGTGAGTAATAACTGACGAATCATGATTCGGATTATGTGTCAAAAAGCCAAACTGCTGAAATCACGTGACTTTGGCACTCTGAACAGCAGATTCGATACGCTGATTCATTTATGCTCCGAAGCTTCCTGAAGCAGTGTTTTGAAATCAGCCATCACTATATAAGTCATTATTTAGTTTTTTGGCGCAACAAAAATATTCTCGTCATTTTATAATATTAATATTGAACCACTGTACTCACATGAACCGATTTAAATATGTTTTTAGTACATTAATGGATCTTGAGAGAGGAAATGTCATTGCTGTCAATGCAGGCCTCACTGAGCCATCGGATTTCGGCAAAAATATCTTAATTTGCGTTTTGAAGATTAACAAAGGTCTTACGGGGGTGTGGAACGGCATGAGGGTGAGTAATAAATGACAGAATTTTCATTTTTGGGTGAACTAACCCTTTAAATTGTTCAGAGCGACTATGTTTTTTACTGTGCTTAAAGGGATAGTTCACCCAAAAATGAAAATTCTGTCATCATTTACTCACCCTCAAGTTGTTCCAAACCTGTATGAATTTCTTTGTTCTGCTGAACACAAAGGAAGATATTTGAGGAGAATGTCAGTAACCATCAGATCTCGCCCCCCATTGACTGCCATAGTATTTATTTTTCCTACTATGGTAGTCATTGGGGGGCGAGATCTGTTTGGTTACATTCTTCGAAATATCTTTCTTTGTGTTCAACAGAAGAAAGAAATTCATACAGGTTTGGAACTACGGATCTCCGCACATGACACGCAGGAAAAAATAGTAGGCTAAATAGTGCGCACGCTTTACTAAGTCGATTTATAAATCGTGCACATGATTTAGTAAATCGAGGGAACAATTAGTAAATCGTGCGCACGATATACTTTTTTTCCTTGCATGTCATGTACAGGGATTTCTATGGAACAACTTGAGGGTGAGTAAATGATGACAGAATTTTCATTTTTGGATGAACTATCCCTTTAATTATGATCTACATTTTTTGAGTTTCGTTATTGTTTTACTGTTACACCAAAAACATGCTATTTAATGGCAAATAAAATCAAAATTATAAAGTCAAATCTGAGAAATATTCAAATTCACTAAGAGTAGCCTAAAACGTGTGAATCCAGATAACTGTTTTGAAGGGCGGGAGCTAATGATTTTCCTCCAGTCAGTGTGTGGAATCGCTGGGAGGAGCCTTTGACAGTCACTGCTTTTGCTTGACTTGATTTGTATAGTATATATCATGCGAACTTGCAGTGTTTTCGCTTACAGATCTGTGGTTGTGAGCAGAGACGCATGTTTTGCACGCTCCCGACAGCAGACAGCGGATAGCGCTGGAATGATATTCATGGGCGGTGGACGTAGAAAATGACCTTTTGTGATAACGACGAGGGCTTGGATTTTTCGTGCTCATCACTAGATTCAATCTCTTTATATTGCACTCTATTTATGTTGATTTAAGAAGTCTCCGTCGCTCGCGCTGTTTGGATTTTATTTCCAGAATGGACCGCGTCAAGAGTTCCATGCAGCAAGTCCCCAACCCGATTCCCAAAGTGCTCAGCCGTCGCACTGGCGGTGCCAACAGTTTGGAAGTTGAAAAGGAAAACTTCGAGCGTAGTCAGGTAAGGAACTGTAAACACCGCTGGGCAAGTTTTTTCATGCATTGCCAACGAGCTCTTTGTATGGCAACACCTTTTCACAATTATCCCTTTAATGTAACTATGTCTTTTTTGAATTACTAGTATTCCAATAATATCTAGTTGGGGTGAATTCAGGTTGGTTGGGACAACTTTTAACAGTCTTCTGAAAGGAAAAATGTGTCCCAATCAACCTGAATTCACCCTATTCCAGTCATACTAGTCATTAGATTAAAGCTAGCTATTTTAGAATTAGCAGTAACATTTGTTATCTCAGTAGTTACATTTGGGTGTTTACTGGTCAGAACTTTATAGTTAAATTTAAAGTCTTACCAGTAAACTTTAACAATTACCTATTGTAATATAGTATATTCAGGAACTGAAATAAGTGGTACCAGCAGCAAATTGAAGTCACATTCACAGCTGAATTAAGTTAAAAATGATTTGTTATCTGAAAAACAGAATTTACTAGCAATTTCTGAGTGAAAATCGTCACAATGTAAATCCAACACCAGTTTTTTTCAGTCTTATTGTATCTAATAAATTGAAAATGTATTAGGTACTATTGGACTATTGCTAATAATTAAAAGTATTAGTAACACAAAATTTGCTCAAAATGGCAAAAATATGGCTGTGAGCTAAAACAAATTTATATTATGGAGCAAAGTAGGAAGTTGGAAATTGCATTATCAGTAAATCAAGCTAATCTGCATGCTTTATAGGAGGTCATTCTCTGATATGATGTGTTGAAATGTGAAGCTTTTTGGAAGTGTTTTCTCGCTCTGAGTTAAAAAACAAAACAGACTTTACCCCATAGTGCTTACTTGTTAGGGTGCACAACTTTTAATGCCTTAAGTTGCCAACCAATGTGTGTTTGTCCAAATCATTAAATTAATATTTAATTGCGAACATGCAAGCTGTCTTTACATTGCATGTTTACAGAGCAATAATTGATGGCCTTTTAAATTCACTTTTTTCAGTTTAGTGAACCTTTGCCCATATCACACCTTCATTTTATCAGTTCACATTCTAGTGTCATTGATTTAGGACGGGAACAAAGTTCTACCTGGTCCTCCTCCGTCAGTATAGGTTAATATAGGTAATGGTTTTCAAAGTTCCATTAAGAATTCAATATTTTTCATAAAATGATATTAATGTGCATTATAATGCGTTTAACTCATTAGTACGAGTCTGTTTCAAAATCGAAGGGATCCTCTCTGACTGAGTCTTGCGTTTCCAAACGGATGCCCATGTATCGAGCAGATGTAAAAGCTTTTAGTGGCTCAGAGATGCTGCACTAAAATCAGGGGGCTGAGTTTGATGGTCATGCATTTTGGTTCTTGCCATTAGCCTACAGTGTATTAGAGAAAAATATACAATATCTTGTTTATCGTGACCTTTTTTTAAAGTGCACATTGAATTATGCAGTCAGTGTCTGGGTGCTCGTGCCTGAAAGTGTGTTGTGAAGTGTGGAGAAATGCATTCTCATTGTTCCTGCACTCTTCTCACTTCTCTGGGGGTCTTTGCCCTCCCCATCCAGAGACAGCCATCAGGAAAAGTAGGTCACATGAATGAAGCTGCAGCCGACTGCCCTACTGGTGGGTTTCAGAGTGTTTGAAAACAGCATGACCTCGTTCTTGCAGAGATTTCTTGAGACAGACTTTGTGGCGGCAACTAAAATTTGCTTAATTTCTGGTTTCATAACAATGTCTGCTATATGCAGCATAATGTTTGATTCAAGTGTGTATAATTCAGTCCTCCTGTTTACAACTAGGACAGTGACATGGATTAGTGAGAGTCATGTGACGCATGCGCTCTTGAACTCCTTTAGGACCGCTCTCTGGGTCAGACTCAGAGACGTGAGTTCAGTTGTTCATTTCCTGATTTTAGAATTGATTTGATCAATTTGATTTTTAGTTTAACCAAAAGAGACCCCAAGTGTAAAAGCTTAAACATAAACATTTATACATTTTGTTTTCAGTGAAAATAATTTCTTCATGCCTAAAATAGCTTGAATGTAACTTTACCCTTGCGTGTTTTAGTATACGTGGCGAATATGCAAATTAATCCCCGCCTCCACTCAATCACATGACCTCTGTCTACCTGATCCACTCGGTCAACTGTAGTAAACGCTACACAGTGTCAAGTGGAAATATTGGATTAATTCATCCATATATTTTTGAACCAGAAACTGATTTAGAAGAGGAATACAGGAATACAATAGAATGCGTATATTTGTGTCTGCGCTTCGGAGAACGTCAAATGTTTCTATTTACTATGTGTTTTTGCAGTGGTGAGCGATGTAGGCAATCACTGGCTACATGTTTACATGCACCAATTTTCCTCAATCCGAATGAATTGAATCCAATTGCAGATCTGTTTACATGTACTCTAAACATTGTAATCTGATTCAAATATCCGTTTATATGTTATACATTCCGATTAAAACTTTTGGGCACTTGCTCTGCGTGTGACGTCATATCAATCACACTTGCGGAGACAACCATGGACGTGACACTAACAGAGCTCATCATTATTTTTATCCTGTTGGTATACACAGTCATAAATCTTTACAACTAAAGACGTGAACTTGTGCACTGTGTAATGCGTATCAACATTGCACTGCACGTGCCCCAGAGACTTCTGAATACGATTGAGAAAGTAGTCTGATTCAAGAGTTTACATGGTCATTTTTTGCTGTTGGATCGGATTAGAAAAGGAATAAACCACCCCTTCCAATCCGATCGAAATTTCATTCAGATCGAGCTCCGTCGGATCAATTAAGGTGTTTACGTGAACATTTTTGAGGCATCAATCCAATTAAAAAATGGATTATTTGGGTGCATGTAAACGTAGCCACAGACATGTTTGTTGATCTCTTGAATGCAGTGACCAATCAGGGGTGTTTTAATTTAGTCAGAATCCACTCACCGCTTAAATCGCTGGAGTTTTCCAAATGAAATGGTGAAAAATGCTCTAAAGTGACTGAAGTTCATGTAACATAGAAAGCATCACATGTGTTTGAGTTTGTGTAGTAGACGAAACAATGCCATTCATTCGCATAGAGACACGCAGAACATACAGACTTATAAGATACATGTTTTGGTTGTTGTTGCATTCGTTTCTACTGTGTGAAAGCCTTAAAGGTGCCATCGAATGAAAAATTGAAGTTCAGTACATGGAAATGACATACAGTGAGTCTCAAACTCCATTGTTTCCTCCTTCTTATGTAAATCTCATTTGTTTAAAAGACCTCCGAAGAACAGGCGAATCTCAACATAACACCTACTGTTACGTAACAGTCGGGGTGTACGCCCCCAATATTTGCATATGCCAGCCCATGTTCAAGGCATTAGACAAGGGCAAAACGTCTGGATGAGCACAACTGAATCATCAGACTAGGTAAGCAAACAAGGATAATAGCGAAAAATGGCAGATGGAGCAATAATAACTGACATGATCCATGATAACATGATATTTTTAGTGATATTTGTAAATTGTCTTTCTAAATATTTAATTAGCATTTTGCTAATGTACTGTTAAATGTGGTTAAAGTTACCATCGTTTCTTACTGTATTCACGGAGACAAGAGCCGTCGCTATTTCCTTTTTTAAACACTTGCAGTCTGTATAATTCATAAACACAACTTCATTCTTTGTAAATCTCTCCAACAGTGTGTAATGTTAGCTTTAGCCACAGAGCACTATCAAACTCATTCAGAATCAATGTAAACATCCAAATAAATACTATACTCACAGGAATCGATGTATGCATGACAAACACTTTGTAAAGATCCATTTTGAGGGAGTCGAGAGCTTGCGGGGGCGGGGAGCGGGAGATTTAAAGGGGTCGCGCGCTTAATTGGTGCATATGTAATTATGGCTCAAAATAGGCAGTTAAAAAAAAATAATAAAAAAAATCTATGGGGTATTTTGAGCTGAAACTTCAGACACATTCAGGGGACACTGATATTACATCTTTTGAAAAGGGGTTCTAGGGCACCTTTAAAATCTCTGCTGTGAGTAAAACTCAAGTAATAGTTTGTAACATCAAACAAACCATCTCTCCTCTGTCCTTAGTTTGCCAGTTATTCATCACAAGGATAATACAGATTAGTAAAAGCATCCTTTTTAATTTTCTTTGTCCACAGATAAAATTTTTGGCGGCCACGGTACATTAAAAAATGTAAATGTACCCCCCCCCCCATTTTCAAAATAGCCCAATTGTGCGGGAAACCGCGACCCTGGCTTCACTGGTTCCTTCCCACCGGACTTGTGCATGTGAGGTTTCCGCCTATGTAGTAGAGCTGTCTTTGCGCACTTTCTAGGCTATATATATAATCCATTCAGAATTTGAATAAAAGTCGATGCATAAAGGTAATTGATATGATTACACTTTGGCTTGACTAAGTTATCAAACAGTTATGTTACACAATCCATGTTCCTGTTCGCCATCTCAGAGTCAGAAAGCTGCCTTCTAAAAATCAACATCCTTAGAAATATTGATAGGAAAAGCCCCGCCCCCACACGTTGACAGGATTGGTTACAAGTTTGTGATGTAGTAGAGAGGAGTGGTTTCAAACCACGTTTTAGAAACTGTCATTGGTACACTGCAGTTTTAAGGAGAAAATACTCAGCAATGAATTTGCACATGGTTTGTCTTAAAGCACCACACAGACTCATAAACAACATGAAAAACTTGATTTTCACCTCAGAGGGTGACTATAAAGCCAAAAATGAACATTCATATCTAAAAATAATACTTCGAACAGCACAAACTGATCAGGTCTCAGTAGGAAATGCTATTGTGAGCAGTCCTTATCAGCTAGTTTGCCTGGAGGAAGTCTGATCCCATAATATCCTGTCTCTTTTCTGCTTCTGGAACGCTATGTTTAGATTAATGAGCCTTCTGTGGTGTGAGTTCAGCCTGATTTTAGATGAGAGGATGTTAGTGTGGTGCTCTGTAATGACATGAGGATGGTTTGCCTTGTGGCTGGGTGTTAGAAGACTAGCATCTACTTAACTTGGGGTTTATATGGAGGGAATCTAAGCATGGACCTTTATTGTGGTCAGAGTCTTGCAGAGGGACATCCGGCCAGCCTCGGAATCTACGCCGATGAAATAATATGTTAAGCATGTGTTGCCAAAATAAGTCCTCTGCAAATCATAGTATAGTAAACATCCTGCAGAACATTTTGTATCAGGCAAAGTTCAAGATAGTCAATATGAAAGTAAAGTTGACCACATTCACTTTTGGTCCACCGGTGCACGTTTTTACAAATAAAATCGTTAATGAAAATTAGGGGTGTAATGGTACACAAAAATGACGGTTCGGTATGTTTGTTTTCCGTACATAATAAAACGTAATTTTGTGTATTGTTTATTATATTTATTTGCTTGGTCATTGTCATCATTGGTATTGGTTCTTTTGCTTTTGTAGGCTGTAAGGACCTTATTGAAATCATTTGGCGAAGTGATATGGACATGTAATCTGGTCAAGACCTGCCTGTAACTACTTTAGCTCTGCATTTCCCTAAAAATAATTGCACACCTTAGAACATTCGTCTACCAATCAGATTCAAGCATTCAACAGCCCTGTAGTATAAATACTAATTTGCTTTTCCTCTGAAACAACTCCACTTTTCTGCTGATGTCACTTAGGCAAAACCAAAGCTGTTGTTTTAGCAAACTTGCATAAAGGTTTGCTTCAATTCTTGAATGTAGTGCCTACTTTTTTGCTGTTCTGTATCAAAATAAAAGCTTGATTGTTTAACATTTCAAGACAGCCATAGATATTACTATCATAATTTTACAGTTGTTATGTCTCTGTAAAATAAAATGATTAAATTTTTCTTAGGGCTGCCACCTAATAAATGTTAGTCGATGAATTTTAATTGGTTGATAAGTCTCAGAAAAAAAAAAGAAAAAAAACACAGGAAGTGGTGATGACATGCAGTCTGTGAGTGACAGATCATTAACACGGCTGATCCATATGGTAATTATGTCCGGCAGCAAATACAAACATAGATAAATGTGAGCTATTATTAGGTGTTCTTGCAGAGTGTGAAGGCTAAATTAGTACCGCGCTTACTGCATGACGTTTAAGTTAACGTGCATTTCTCTTTATAGAGTCAGCGTCGCCAACTACCTCTTTGCAGCCGACACTGACTCAGAAAACACTTAAATTATAAATTATTAAATGTTCAGACAGCTGTTTTTACATCACATTCATTTTCATTAATTTTACCGGTGTCACTAAGGCTCATCATTATTATGATTCAGTATTTCTCTGTTATGTAGAAGTGTTTGCAATGTTACGTATAATATTATTTCTCAGCCCTGAAACTCAAACCATTTTCTGATACACCCCCCAGTATACATTTAAGTAATTACATAATATAATTAACGTGCGACTAGTTGACTAATGGCTTAAATAAACAACTAACAATCAACTAGGTAAATCTTTTGTTGGGGGCAGCCCTAATTTTTCTTTAATATTCAATTTATCAGTGATATTTTAGGGTGTGTTCACACTTGTAATTCAGTTCAGACCAAAAAAAGAAGATGATGCATTTAGTCCTGGTTCATTTAGCTTCAAACACTCATTTTTAAGTCCTAAGATACAAAAAAATACAAAAAAACCCACGGCTTTTATGACGTATATTTTGTGACAACTTACCGGACATCCAAAACAACACTGTGTGTGCTGGGACTCACTCTTTCTATGTGCATTCATTTGATAGTATTTTTACCATCTGAGAACTCGTGAAGAGTTTATAAAATGCATAAAGGAGTCAGGAATTCCTCCGTTGGGACAGCATTTCAAACGACTGTACCAAACTGTAATGGGTAAAGAGAAAAAACGGGTATGGTTGAGTATTTTT
Organism: Chanodichthys erythropterus; assembly: GCF_024489055.1. Taxonomy (NCBI): domain Eukaryota; kingdom Metazoa; phylum Chordata; class Actinopteri; order Cypriniformes; family Xenocyprididae; genus Chanodichthys; species Chanodichthys erythropterus. The sequence continues at coordinate 12,531,436 of NC_090237.1, read as the reverse complement.
TTTCCTTTTTAAGGTCACATCTTGTGACATCACAACCTGTTTTTGGTTCGTTTAGATGTCTTTGGTGCGGTTTGACTGAAATATGAACTCACTCAACACGGACCAGAGTTTGTTTGGAAGCGGATCGAGACCCACCTTTTGTGAGTTCTCGGTCCGCTTGTTTGGTGCACACCAAGGTTCAGATGGCAGCGTTCACATGAATTCAAATGAACCGCACTAACAGAGCAATCGCTCTAGAGTTTGTTTTAATTGAATTAGTCCTGCCAAGTGTGAACGTACCCTTACAGTTTTTTTTTTTTGTCACTTTAATGCAAACTTGGGTAATTCTGTTTCTGTTATTCCCATTTCTCCTCCAACTTTAAAGCAGTTAAGTTTATGACCCTGTATCTCTTGTGTTTGTGTTTCTTCCTGTGTTGGTACCGTGCCTGTGGAGGAATTCTCAGGAGGAGCCTAATCTTGCCCCACTCTGTTTTTCCAGGACTCACCCACACAGAGTCAGACAGTCATAATCTCACCTCCCTATAAGCAGCCAATCTCTACTGTCATTGTGTTACTTCCTCCATCTACAGTAGTTGCAATATCTTTTTAGTGTCTTTCTTTTTCTGATTAAAATATTTCATTATTTCTTGCTTTAAAAAGCTAAAAGTACGTTTTCACACTCTTTCCATCTCGTATGTTGAGATTTACTGTAGCTCCTCCTGCGGCCTAGAGGGTGAGGAGGGTTTGTTGGGGTCATCGGCATGTATGAAAAGCCCTGAGACAGCAGAACACGCGGGCCCTGGCCTGTGGCCTCCGTTCGCTCGCTGTGGATTAAAAATCCTATGCAGTTTGGCATGCAGCCAGATGTCTGTGCCAGAAACAGCGTTCGGGTCGCGCTGCTGTCAAACAGACCATTAATGCATCTAATGCAGGGAATATGGACATATTAGTTGCAGATTGTTGATTCTTATTTTAGTTCTCTAACAAATTGTGTGTATAGAAGTTTTTTATATATATATATATATATATATACACTACCGTTCAAAGGTTTGGGATCGGTACAATTTTTGTAATTTTTAAAAAAAATGTTTCGTCTGCTCACCAAGGCTGCATTTATTTAATTAAAAAAATACAGTAAAAACAGTAATATTGTGAAATGTTATTACAATTTTTAAAATAACTCTTTTTTTATTTGAAAATATAATTTATTCTTGTCTTGGCAAAGCTGGATTTTCAGCATCATTACTTCAGTGTCACATGATCCTTCAGAAATCATTCTAATATGATGATTTGCTGCTCAAGAAACATTTATTGTGTACAATTGTACAAAATATTTGTAGTTTTTTTTCCGGATTCTTTGATGAACAGATAGTTCAAAAGAACAGCGTTTATTTGAAATATAATCTTTTGTAACATAAATGTATTTACTGTCACCTTTGATCAATTTAATAGATCCTTGCTGATTAAAATTATTTATTTTGTACTGTTTAAACTGTATTTTATGTATTTTTCCCAAATATTCTTGTTGACCCTAGTTTGAAAAGCCTGTCCTAGGCTATTTATAGAAAAATCCTAGAAATATCCGGATATTAGTTTTGTTTTCCAGTCATGGAAGTTAACAGTCAATGAAATTTCTATAAAAATATACAATGCTATTTCTTTTTCAAATTTTTTTTTTAATGCTATTCTTATCTATAAAATAATTCAGCTGCTAGAAACTACATTTTATGAAGTCTTTGAGAAGACAACCAAAATTCCTTGGTTTAAGGATGTGGGAATCCTGTGGGAAGTAGCAAAGGTCACAGTTACACAGTGTTGGCTGATACAGTGCACTCAGATCCACTGTAACTGTCATTTTTATTCATTATCTAAAGTGGGCAGGAAACTCGTTTGTCATTTACTAAGGAGTGTTAGCAGTTTTCCAGGCTTGTGGTCAGTGCGAGATGGACAGACATAGACAGTGTGTGGACAGTGACTCATTGGCAGTCACACTACACTGCCGTAGCGTCTCTCTGTGTTGAATATGCTTGACCAATGAAGCACAGCAGTGTAAACTGTCACGATGGGTCTACCACACGGTACCAGGAAGTGATTGCCCTTTAAAGAGCACGCTTTGTTTGGACCCCCCACCCCCTCCGTTTTTCCTCCATGAGTGATTTGGGTAGCATAGTTATGTCAACAATGACTGGTATCAATTTGATTTGATTTGTTGTCATTGCACTCAGTACAACAAAATTCAAATGCAACTCCTATGGTAAAAGCTCAACTGATCTTGTACTATTTTTTTAGATGTCTCTAAACAATTGCTTTTTTGTATTCTTATGGGGTTTTTAATTAGGGGCCAAGCACCAAAGCCGCTTCATCAGAGCCATGATCTGAGGGTCCATACCAAATTTGGGAATAGCGCCACCTATAGTCATGAGATCTGAAAAATGGCTATTTTGGCCAATAACTTTTTAACATTTTGTCAGAAAATCAAGATCTTGGTATCTGTGGATTCATGCCGAATTCGAGGATACCAATTTTGTCAATACCAGATGAATCATGTGTCCGTCATTTTGAATTTTGTCATAAATTGCAATATGTTTTAAACAATTTGACACATTTGCCCAAAAATTGCTATGTATCATCATCATCAGAATGTCAAGGTACCTAAGAAAATTGGACACAGCGCCACCTAGGGTTCCAAAGATATAAGGAACTTTGCAAAAACGCTTATAACTTTTGAAAAGATTGTCCAAAATTTATATGCTTTGTCATTTAATTCTCTGGCTAATGGTGATTCTGATGATGTACCATTTGTCATTTTCCTTAAATGTACCTGTCTGCCATATTAAAGAAAATGAAAAACAGTTTTTTCGCTGCTCCTCCTACAAATGTTGTCCAATTTTGTCCAAATTCGTCTCAGATGATCTTTGGACTGAGCCGCAGAGACATGACTGAACAGATTTTTGATTTTTTTTTTTTCGTGTTCCTGAGATATTTGTCTCTGAATGTGACCTTGCCTCAACCCAAACATTTTTCTTATTTCTTATTCTGCTCATTTTGAGTTCATTCTCACCTCTACTTCTGAACCAGCTTTTTTCATGCACATTCAATTTGTGCTGTTTTTTCTCTTCTAGCTCCGCACTCTGTACAACCCAAACATTTTTCTCATTATTTCTTATTTTCAATGCCTTTGACGCTTGGCCCCCAATTGCTGCTTGCAGCTATATTCATTTTTTGTAATGTTTGGCATGCTTTTTATGTTAAATTATATTAATTTGCTAATTACAAATTAATTAATTACTAATTAATTAATTAATTACTAATTAATTAATAATTATTAATTAATTAATTACAAACAATATCTCTAATGTTTTCAACTACTTGTAAATCATGAGAAAATTCCCATTCTAAACAGTGACACGGGGCAGTGCAGTCGCCTGTCAATGACGTCAGTTACCTTTTGTTACCGCCTTTACTGACGTAGAAACCACATGACAACAGTGCCGTGGACAAATGCGGAAGTAGTGTCTAGCGTCCAGCAAACCACTAGCTTGCTTCAAGCAGTTCCTTATTTACTTCTTGCATGTTTTATGGTGGATTGTGTTAATTATTTATGGAACATAATTACTGGTTACCATCTGCCGCTGGTTCTGTCGACAAGGACAGCTCCTGTAAACTCATGCGGAAGCGGCGCCGGCGACTGTGTCATAATAAAAGTCCCGCTGCTCGTGAGGCGTGTGTTGATCAATCGCTCCAGCTCCTCGTTCAGCTCCCGCAACACTCGCTCCTGCTCTGCTTCATACTACAGTAACGTTAATAATCGCATCCACGAACATGAGTTCTTCCGGACTCCAATCCCTATTCTTTTGAACCGTCTGTTGAGGTGGAGACCACATGTCCCAAGTTTCCGCTCTAAAACTTGGCGTCATCAAACTACGCCTTTGTTTTGAATAGGCTTCTAGCGACCTCTAGCGGAAAAAAATATCACAAATTGTACCTTTTAAGTCACATAACAAGCAATTTTTAAAGATTATCGGGGGTTCATGGGTTCATATCCTTCCTCTCATAAGATTGCGTAATGTTGAATTTTCATGAACTGCAATGTTTTTGGTTTTATGTCATTGTTTTATGATACATGATGAACAGTATTATATTTGTTTTTAACTGTTTAAATTTGCATTTTAAATACTATTCATGGAAAATGTAATGACATTAAAAGAATATAAAGCATTATTCAGCAAAAGAGAATGGAATAAATAAAAGCACAAGTATGTATATATGTATAAGGTGTTGTTTAATTACTGCTAAAGCTTATAACAGCACCAACTGACTCAATACAAACAACATTTCTGAGGAAAAATATTAACTATATACTTACACTTGTTCTAAGTTATTTCCACTATTGTATGTTGTTGCACTTCAAGTTAAGCCATTCTAAGAAAAAAAATATTCATCTATCATCTATCATAATGTGTGCGGTAGAGGGTTAAGACAGCAGGTGAACTTTCATTTCTAAGTTCAACCAGCTGAAAATGTTTTACAGTAGTGACTAATTTTCTAATGATTTATTATTTATACGTTCTTACATAATTCTATTCTTAATTAAAGTGTTCAGCTCTCCTGTTACACATGAGCACCTGTTGGATTAATAATGTATGGATCTGCTCATTGCCATTCTGCTTTACCTGAGCATCAAAAGTAACCATAAGGGGGCGCCATTCACCAACTATACACACGTCATCATGTGCAGGAGCAGCATTTCCCTGGAATGCCATCAATCACGTCATATATCCTGCAAATCGATGATTACATCAACTCTCTTAGTAGGCAAACAATTCTACATAATGCATCTGTAAATCTGTTCATTGCATAACGCATTATGCCTGCAGTGTGTCTCGAGGGTCTTTTGCATCATTGCAGTTAAGTTTTAGCAGTCTGTAAATGCTATTTTTTAGTCTCAGTATGTGTAAGACCTTGCATCAGCCTTGTAATACAAACATTTCCTCTTCTGCTTCTTTTTAGTGATGTAATATTTGACGCTCTCGCGCTCCTCTATGTCCTTTTAAGTCAAAAGCTGTGGTAAATGACATCAGTGTATGAAGAACTCCTCCTCTAGCGTTACAATCTGTATTTTGGGGTCCGTACCTGTCACATAATATATTTAGTCCATTTAAGTCTAGTGCTTCCATTAAGCGTCTCTGCAGGCAGTGGCTTTTCTAGAGCGTTCTTGAGAGTCCAGCCATCTGCCAATAGGATCTTCGGCGCGCGAGGAGGACGATGGGGAAATAAGAGAACGGCACGGGAAAGAAAAGGAGAGAGAGAGGGACTATTCGATACTGAACCGGACACATGTTGAGTTAACGGACCGTTCCTGCTTCCTCCGCCTCCCTCAGCGGATTCGCAGTCTGCTTTTGATTCCCGAGCTGGGAACCGGTCCACCTTCCCTTCCATAACCCCGTTTGAACTATGGACTCGAATAAAATGGTAGGTGGTCGACGAAATGTTGATGTTTAGCGGGCATCTACACGTTTTGGGGGGTGGGGAGGGAGGGATTCGCGCCTGGTTGTTTTGTATCGAGGATTTTATGGTTTGGAGTACGTTAACAGTCCTATGTGTTTGTTTACCTCAGATTTAGACCTTCGCGAGCGTTCACTCCTTGGACCGTTACGTTTAAACAAGTTGCAGAAATCTCGCCAAATTTGCGCATTTTAGCCAATATTGGGCTGTTTGGGCGCATCAAGTAATTCCCAAAACATTCCAGGATTTTAGGAAGTGCTAATACGGCTTGTCGGTGGGAAATTGCGTTTTAATGTCTAAACGTTTAGTCAACAGGAACACACAATCCGTTTTTATCTACTTAAATGGATAGTTCAACCCTTCTGTCATCAATTGCTTGCCTTCTTATGTCTGTATTACTCTTTCTTTGCGCAATACAAAAGCAGATGCTAGCCAGAACGAGTCACCATTCACTTTCATTGTATGAAGAAGTACTCAATGAACGTAAATGGTGACTGAGACTTTGAGACTGGCAGTCTTTAATAATCTGACCTTTTGTGTTTCACAGAAGACAGATGGAGGTTTGTTACACTGAGGAAGCGATGACTGCATTTTCTCTCTTTTTTTGGTGAACTGTCCTTTTAAATGTGCAGCTAATGCAAACTTTGGGGTTTGAGGGTCACACAACCTATAGTTGTGTGGACTTAAAGGATTAGTTCACTTTTAAATACTTTTCCTGATAATTTACTCACCGCCATGTCATCCAAGATGTTCATGTCTTTCTTTTTTTAATCAGTCGAAATGAGATTAAGGTTTTTGATGAAAACATTCCAGGATTTTTCTCCATATAGTGGACTTCAATGGCCTCCAAACGGTTGAAGGTCAAAAGTACAGTTTCAGTGCAGCTTCAAAGCGTTCTACGCGATCCCAGACGAGGAATAAGGGTCTTATCTAGAGAAACAATCGCTCATTTTCTAAAAAAATAAATAAAATTTTATACATTTTAACCATAAATGCTCATCTTAAACTAGCTCTCTTCTTCTTCTCTATTACAATTACAGCAGTGTAGATGCTGTTAAGTGTATTACTGCCCTCCACAGGTCAAAGTTTGAACTAAATTGTCATATACAATATGCTAGTGCAAGTATATAACAGTCAGTTCAAACTTTGACCTTAATACACTTAGCAGCATCTACACTGCTGTAATTCTAATAGAGAAGAAGAAGAAGAAAGCTAGTTTAAGATAAGCATTTATGGTTAAAATGTATAAAATTTTAATTTTTAGAATATGAGCGATGGTTTCTCTAGATAAGACCCTTATTCCTCGTCTGGTATCACGTAGAATGCTTTGAAGCTGCCCTGAAACTGTAATTTTGACCTTTAACCGTTTGGGCTCCATTGCAGTCCACTATATGGAGAAAAATTCCAGAATGTTTTCATCAAAAACCTTAATATCTTTTCGACTGAAGAAAGACATGAACATCTTGGATGACATGGGGGTGAGTAAATTATCAGTAAATTTTTATTTGAAAGTGAACTAATCTTTTAAATGTTGGATTTTGACTCAAGTGTGGCTCTTTAAAGTACCTTTTTTTGGACACATGATTCACTGTTTTGACTTGAATCACTGCATCCCTCTCTTTGCTTTGACTCCCAAACTGCTATCAACATTTTGTGTGTGATATCTGCTTGTTCTCAGATCCTTCATGTCATGCTCTGCTTGACAGTGGTATGAAAACATGTTTTCACTTGAGTGGGGTCCTGGGATCCCCACTGGAGATTTGCGTGTGTTTGTGCAGGGCACAACGAGGCTAAATCAAGCTTTATAGAAAGTCAATGATTGATGTAATTTGCAGAGAAGCAGGAGCAGTGATTGGGTTTGATCTGTGTCTCTGGGTTTACTGAGAGTTTTTGATGTGGCCTCAGAAGGCCTCTTGTTAGCCAGCTCGTAAAACCTTGAGGTTTTATTTCAATAGTGCTGTTACAGCTCTTCAGTCTTGAAACCAAAAGGCCAGTGAGGCCTTTTTAGAAACCTGCTCCACTTGTCCATCTCAGATGTGTTTAGTAGGTGACAAAAAATACGGACCTGAGACTTGTTGTTATCTACTATTTAGTCACCACCTTCATTTATTTTCTTCAGACCTTCAGATGATTTTATCCAAAGTAACCTACAATGGATATACTTTTTTCAGTTCATGCATTCCCTGGGAACCGAACCCATGACCTTGGAATAGGAAAAAAATAAAAATAAAAAAAACATGCCATTGATGCATATCTTTATTTCTAATTATTTTTTTTGTTTGTTAATATTTTATGTTTTATTTTTACATTGAAATGCAGATGATATAAATAAATTTGATTTTAAAAATTTTCAATTTAATATTGTAGTGAATATATTTGATATTCAAACTGTTGTCCTCTATCAAATGTGTTATTTTTGGATCTTGTAAAAAGGTTCTGCACTTCTGGTTTAGTGTTTCTGCAGATGTTGTATAGTCTCTGTCAGATATTTGCTGTCTCAAAGAAAAGTGTTGTTGATTTATTGTATTGTTGATGATGTTGCATTAATTGTGTTATGAATTATTAGGGATGCATGATATATGGCCATCATATCGGTATCGGCCGATATGTTAATTTTTAATGTTATCGGATAAGAAAATTTGGCCGATAAATAATGACTTGTTTCCTTTAGCTGAGATACTTCAGATATGCAATGTTTGCCATGAGGTTTGAATTGCTTGAAATATGATTGGAGTAACTTCAAAAAGGAAAATACAATTAAGTTCAACATGTGACAGTCTGTTATATAGGCTACATAAAATTATAATGAGAACATAATAATTGTGCTTTGGACATGACTTTAAATGGTGAGACTTGTTTTTGTAATCAGAAACTATAATTCATATATATATATATATATATATATATATATATATATATATATATATATATATATATATATATATTTTTTTAATTTATTTTTTTTATCGGCTTTAAAATATAAAGAATTATCGGTTATCGGTATTGGCCAAAATTTTCATATCGGTGCATCCCTATGAATTATAGTGGATTAATTGGGGAATAGTAATTTGACGTTGATTTTGATTTTGTTATTAGCAGCTGTATTTGGTCAGAGTGAAAATTATTCAAATTAAATGTTTTTATTGAAGTATTTTGACAACTGGATGACGAATTATACCCTCATAAATATAGACCTGAAAATCAGTTCCACTGGCCAATTATTGCTGCTTAAGGTGAAATCAACTACCCCTTTACATTTGTGCAAAAATTGTGACAGCACCTGAATGTTGTTCATGTGATTTTTCCACTCCAGAGTCCTAACTAGGTGTTGACTGAGTGTTCCCTGCGAGAGGAAGTTTGAGTCATATATGAGTAAAATTTAAAAATGTCTTTAAAAGGGAAGAAAAAGTATTTTTGTAATGCAGTACACAGTTGCCTTTCACTGCAGTGACCTTTAAAAGGGGTGGAGTTGTTTGCAGGAGACTGCGTTTGCTGAAAAAACACTAGTGGCTAAGTGTGAGCGTCAATCCCACACTCATCAACATGACAAGAAAGGAGACGCTTGTTTATGTTCTTGTAGTGTGTGAGAGAGAGTTTTGGTATTTTACAGTGATCAGACCTAATTCTGAGAGCAGAGGGCTACCTCAGGAAGTTGAGAGGTATTTTTAGTTCTTTCAACTTTAGTTTTACACCCACGCCTCATGAAAAGCTTAAGAGTAGCTGCAGACCAATACCTCTATCAGCAGTGCTTCTTAAACTGGCAGCCTATTCTCTGAACCACCTCAAAGTAGTGAGATTACCCAAAATGGGAAGCTGGGAAAGTTGTTTGGGTTGGCTGCAACTCCCTTTGGCGGACTGTGGGTAGAGTCTGCATTCTTCAGTCACTGGGATATGGGAAAGTCTGGGTGATCCAAGATAGCAAGCTCTAGAAGAGACATCACAAGACCCCCTCTGAGATAAGAGACCATAGAAAACTAGGGTTGGGTACCAAAACCTGGTGCCAATATGGCACCGGTATCTATATGACTGGTTTGTACCGGGCCGAATCAGAACGCAGATTTCGGTTTTCATTTCGGTGCTACTTAAATGTCTGAGCTGTCAATTAAAATATCCACATGATCAACTGCTAAATTCAAACATGCTTTCACGCTTTTGGCTGGCGCTGAGCCAGAGACGGATGCGCTCAGCATGTCACATATCAAAACTATTCAATGTTTTCAACCACATAATGTTTATTTAAGGTTTCAGACATTTAAATACACATAAGTACAAGCAAAAAAATACATTTATAGTTTGTATGTCTATGGAAGCGGCAATAATAATCCTTTCAATTATAATTTGACTCTGTGTTTTATTCATATCAGATACACATTGTTTAGGTAACTATATAGTTTACTCTATTCTTCTCCCAGTTCACCGGTCACTAGGGCTGGGCGATATATTGCATGCGATTGTCATGTGCATTTCGTCAGTAAAGCCGGTTCCCGGATTACCACTAAATCGCCATCACCTGCTTTCAAATGGAGCGGCATTTAATAGACAGAGCCGTAGTTCACTGACAAGCCACGAAATATCGCGTTCATTATCGCAGATGAATCGCCTTCGATAATGAACGCGATATTGCGTAGCTTGTCAGTGATCTACGGCTCTGTCTATTAAATGCCGCTCCATTTGAAAGCGGTAATCAGGGAACCGGCTTTACTGACGAAATGCGTGTGACAATCGCATGCGATATATCACCCACCTACCTACCGGTCACTTACTATCTTATACTTACTATCATATATATATATATAATTTTTTTTAATTTATTTTTTTTATCGGCTTTAAAATATAAAGAATTATCGGTTATCGGTATTGGCCAAAATTTTCATATCGGTGCATCCCTATGAATTATAGTGGATTAATTGGGGAATAGTAATTTGACGTTGATTTTGATTTTGTTATTAGCAGCTGTATTTGGTCAGAGTGAAAATTATTCAAATTAAATGTTTTTATTGAAGTATTTTGACAACTGGATGACGAATTATACCCTCATAAATATAGACCTGAAAATCAGTTCCACTGGCCAATTATTGCTGCTTAAGGTGAAATCAACTACCCCTTTACATTTGTGCAAAAATTGTGACAGCACCTGAATGTTGTTCATGTGATTTTTCCACTCCAGAGTCCTAACTAGGTGTTGACTGATAATGAACGCGATATTGCGTAGCTTGTCAGTGATCTACGGCTCTGTCTATTAAATGCCGCTCCATTTGAAAGCGGTAATCAGGGAACCGGCTTTACTGACGAAATGCGTGTGACAATCGCATGCGATATATCACCCACCTACCTACCGGTCACTTACTATCTTGTATTTTGGGAGAAGTGGATGAATTTACGTGATGTAATCCCGACAGAGACAATTCTCTGAATTGCGGCGCAAACTAACATGGCGGCAACCGTCGTATATTGCATATCAAATAACATGATCATTATAAAGGGTTTTAAATGAAAAAACATTCACATATTTGAGGATTGGAATATCAGATAGTTCATAGTTAACAAGTTTGTGAATATTTTGAATAAAAAAGGAAAAATGAAATAAAAGCGATACATCTATCATAAAGCACTACTGTAAGTATACTTTAAGCTTTTAATATATTACTTCATTTTAAAGATTTTTTTTTTTTTTCAATAAAAAGCCATTCTTTAATGTCATCCACCATTGTTTTATGCCTTTTTTTTTTAAGTATCGGTTCAGGCACCGTTTAGGCATCCTACCCTCTAAAAAACAAACTGTCAAATATTTTTTTTTTTATGTGCATTTTTAGAATTTATACATATCGTGGCATTTCCACCCAGCATTTCTTATGTGATATCCCAAAATGCACATAAAAATAAGTGGAACGAAACATATTAGCTATATAATATTTTTTTTTTTTAAACCTAGATCCAGGGTTTGATTTGAGGGGGGATGCAGGGGGATAGCATCCCCCTTTTTGAAAAAATGAAAAAACAAAAACAAAACATCCCCTCTGTAAAACACCATTCCCACTTATTATCCCTATTAGGCCTGTTTCACACTGCAAGGGTAAGCAGCGCAAGAGCAGCGTGTATTTTTTTTTGACGCCCATGTTAACCAACGGATGCATTCACACATGCAGCAGGAGCAGCGCATAAGCGTAAAGCAGGAGCGTCGCTGTGCTGCTGACGCTCAATTAAAGTGAAAGCACACTTTTGATGGACAAAATAAATATAATTTCACACAAAAAGTGTTCAAAATGCACAGAATACGCATGTCTAATGTGTTTTAAGAAGAATTGGAGTATGATAGGAAAGAAAATTAAGAACCAAAAATAATTATAGAAGATTTGCCCATATAAACTTGTTTTTAATTATTTAGTTTGGGGTAAAGTATGGTGTGTTATAAAAAAAGTAAAGTAAACCAGCCAAAAATATGATAAACATTATTTTAGTTATTACACAGAGATATATATATATATATTGGCTGCAGCATACCCAAATCAATCCAGAGTTTGCTGTCTTTTTTCGCCGAGTTTACTGTCTTGTAAACATGTACACGCGACAGATGATGTCAAACACAAAGCTTACATCATTCGTGTGCAGCAATGGATGACACAAGGCTTTTATTTATTTATTTTTTTCATTTATTTATTACGTTTATATGAGATTGTTGTACACCTCCCCATGTTAACAAACTTTCAAGACTCTCAAGTTTATAAATGACCAACTTATAAAAACAAATATAGCTGTCTTTGTAAAGAAATTCTCACTTTATATGCAGCTTCGAGTCGCTGCTGTGACGCTGTACAAACGCTTGCAGTGTGAATACTCGCGCGTCTCTGCGTCTCTTATTATCAATATTGAAAACAGTTGTGCTGTTTAATACTTTTGTGGAAACCGCGATACGGTCAATCTTTTGAAACATTTTGTAACAAATGTCTTTACTGTCACTTTTAGTCAATTAATGCATCCTTGCTGAATAATATTAATTTATTTTAAAAAACAAAACAAAATCCTACTCGCCCCAAACTTTTGAATGGTAGTGTATATTTAAAAACTATTTAGAAAATAATAAAGTTGTGTACACTCACATCTATTCAAGAAGGAGCGCAATAATGAAAATGTCTGATCACCATATGACTTTTTTTTTTTTTTTTTTTAAACCATATTTATTTTTTTTATTTTTTTACCATATTTCCTTTTCTTAATTCTGGGCACTATTACCACTTATTCACATTCAAGCATACTATCACCCACACCCAAATATTTCAGTTGCACAATTTGTTGTATCAATGAACTAGTTATCCACTAATTATTTCTCATGACATCCCAGCCTGTATAATCGTGGAGCATCATGGGTTAAAGGATAAAGCTCAATATGAGGAGAGCTATTTCGTTACAGTCTCCTATCCAGGCAGATGGATCACGTGAGGACAGCTGGCCTTATTAGTGCATTGCTCCTGTCTAAGATCCTATTGATTTGATTGATATTGTGCATTTGGCAGTTCTGTGCAATATGACTGTCAGAATGGTCCACAACACAGATGTTTGCAGATCATCCGCCACATATGCTTTGCTTAACAAGCTTGCTTCTTCTCCATATAGAAATAGTGCTACAGTAATTAAGTGTCTAATGGGTTGATATTGCTGTAGGCGAGCAATTGAATAAACTACTTGTGGCATAACGGGCTGTTTGGAGAGCTTGATTGGAAATGCAAAAGCAGGATATTTAGTTACTCACTATGGTTTGGTTTCAAGGGAAGAAATAATAAAGCGGTTGGATCGTTTTGTGTAGGATGACGATGCATTTCTAAATGCAAATCTGAGTGTCATATAAAGATGATAAAGGACCTGCCAGGCCCCCATGTGTACCAAAATGATTGTTTTTCTTCTTTCCACTTAAAATGAATAAAGAAAGTAATACAGAATGGCACAAGTGTAGGTAAATTATGACAGATTTTTTTTTTTTTTGAACTGTTGTACAGTATCATATTTGATATGCACATTTCTAAGGCCTATCAACATTATCAATACATGAAAAACTTTCTGTACACAATCTTGTACATGCCTTCTTCTGTCTGAGTGAATGTTTATACTTTATCAAGTAAAAGTCTTTTTCAGTATAATTGTAAAAACGTCCCTCTTCAGGTCGTGGCACACGTGTCTTTATGCTGTAAACGTAGTATAAATATAATGTAATATAAAATATAAGTAAACAGTATAAATTTTATATTCTTAATATTAATATTTCTAGATGAACACTTAATGCACTGAAGAAACTTCAGTCTACTAATTATCCATACATAATATTTTTTTGTAAAATCTTGTTAAAATGGGAGTATCAAATATGATACATTAGACTTGTGAGGAATGTTTATTTGTACATCTATAAATCATCATTGCACTACACTATGTTTTGCCCCTAAAATAAAAACTACAGAGCTTTTGATTATAAAACTAACCGTTTAAATATCAGATGTAGTATTGGGAGATAATATGGATGCTTGTTTCTGCCACTGAGGAAAAAAAAAAGGTAATTGCAACTTTTTCTCACAATTCTGACTTTTTTCTTGCGATTGCAAATTTACATCTCGTAATTTTGACTTTTCTCAAAATGGCGAGATATAATGAGACGATGTCATAATTTTGAGCTGACTTTTTTTCTCAGAACTGGACTTTATACCTCGCAATTGTTTTTTTATCACGATTCTGAGAAAAATAAACTCAAAATGTGCATAAATATCAATTGTCACTCTGTATCTTACGGAAGCAATCCAACAGTCTCCATTGACTTTGTATTGCATGAAGCTGCCTCCTTGTCATTTCTGACTTATAACGAGAAACAGAACAATGTTTAAAAGCTGCTATGTGACTGGGTGCCTCATAGCAGCCTCACGCAATGCAAAGTCATCGGTTGGATTGTCCCACACCCTCCGGTGTGGGCATGGCCTAAATGCTGTCTTAATACTGTTACAAATATCTTAGTTTGTAATGCAAATCAGTATCAAAATTTCATCTTACTTTTTGGCCATATAAATAACTGCACCATTTTTGCATTTTTTGCTTGGTTTTGGCTTCTAAATGTAGGTTTTGTCCTTGAGTATGAACTCCATTGTCACTTTGTCATACTAGCCATAAAAGGATGATGTATCAAATATGATAATCAACAAAAAACTATTTTTTTTTTTTTTTTAGATTTTGTTTAAAGGTTCAATAAAACTTTTTCCATTTCAATTTTTGGACTATTATCTCACATCAGTCTTTACAGGGTTAAATATCACATAAAATGACGCTCATCTATGCTTGTAATATTTCCCAAATTATTTCTCTTTTCTTACTCAGTGTCCGACATTAAGGACTAGAAGAAGACATGAAAGAGAACTCAATTCAGTACTCGCGCTCTGAGACCTCTCTGTGTGCACGCGCACAGAAAACAGCTGGCGAGTACTGAATTGAGTTCTCTTTTGCACCTTTCGCTTGAATGGAAAAACACACAACAAAAGTATGTCAAAATGCCCGTCTTGGCAAGTATTAACATAAACATTGACGGTTATATCTGAACGTAAGTAGATGAGAAAGAAAACGCATGTGTATTCTGTCTTGGTGACCTAATATCAGTCTTAGCAGCCTTATATTCCTGCTTCTGTCTGTGTCATTAATGTTAATCAAACAACAAAAGAAAGAAAATACTCAGTGATATTGACTGAACAACTTTTGTAGCCTTAACAAGGATTAATCTATATTTAATTTATACTGTGAAGACTATGCCGTGTTATTTTACATTTGATTATTCAATTTCTGCAAGCTACCTGAATACTGTTAGACTTGCCCGAAAAACTTAAAACACTGTTTATTTCATTTGTATGGTTGTACCTCTGTTCTGTTGTATTTATTTGAGCTGTTACTTGTAACTTGTTCTTATTTTATTAGTGTAGACTGTCTTGTCTTCAATCATTTTTGAACTTTATTTTAGTTATAGGCTAGTAGTTTTTGCAGTGCTATCGAAATTGGAATCACTCGAGAATTGTGAAATTTCACCAGTATCTACAAACCCGATTCCAAAAAAGTTGGGATACTGTACAAATTGTGAATAAAAACAGAATGCAATGATTGTGAAAAGTTTCACATTTCAATATTTTATTCAGAATACAACATAGATGACATATCAAATGTTTAAACTGAGAAAATTTTATCATTTTAAGGGAAAAATAAGTTGATTTTAAATTTCATGGCATCAACATCTCATAAAAAGAAGAGGGGATGCCACACAGTGGTAAACATGGCCTTGTCCCAACTTTTTTAACCGTCTGCAAACGTCTGGGGACTGAGGAGACAAGTTGCTCAAGTTTAGGAATAGGAATGTTGTCCCATTCTTGTCTAAAACAGGCTTCTAGTTGCTCAACTGTCTTAGGTCTTCTTTATTGCATCTTCCTCTTTATGATGCGCCAAATGTTTTCTATGGGTGAAAGATCTGGACTGCAGGCTGGCCATTTCAGTACCCGGATCCTCCTCCTACGCAGCCATGATGTTGTAATTGATGCAGTATGTGGTCTGGCATTGTCATGTTGGAAAATGCAAGGTCTTCCCTGAAAGAGACAACGTCTGGATGGGAGCATATGTTGTTCTAGAACTTGGATATACCTTTCAGCATTGATGGTGCCTTTCCAGATGTGTAAGCTGCCCATGCCACACGCACTGAGCGCTCATAACAACTTGGGTTGTCCTTGTCCTCTTTAGTCCAGATGACATAGCGTCACAGTTTTCCAAAAAGAACTTCAAATTTTGATTCGTCTGACCACAGAACAGTTTTCCACTTTGCCACAGTCCATTTTAAATGAGCCTTGGCCCAGAGAAAACGCCTGCACTTCTGGATTATGTTTAGATATGGCTTCTTTTTTGACCTATAGAGTTTTAGCCGGCAACGGCGAATGGCACGGTGGATTGTGTTCACCGACAATGTTTTCTGGAAGTATTCCTGAGTCCATGTTGTGATTTCCATTACAGTACCATTCCTGTATGTGATGCAGTGCCGTCTAAGGGCCCGAAGATCACAGGCATCCAGTATGGTTTTCCGGCCTTGACCCTAACGCACAGAGATTGTTCCAGTGTCTCTGAATCTTTGGATGATATTATGCACTGTAGATGATGATAACTTCAAACTCTTTTAAATAAAAAGAACTCTTTCTGATATTGCTTTGCTATTTTCACCGCAGCGTTGAAAATTGGTCCTCCAGCTGTTCCTTATATGTACATTTAACTTTTCCGGCCTCTTATTGCTACCTGTCCCAACTTTTTTGGAATGTGTAGCTCTCATGAAATCCAAAATGAGCCAGTATTTGACATGACATTTCAAAATGTCTCACTATTCTCATCTATATTCTATTGTGAATAAAATATTTATATAAAAAAGTTTATATATAAAAGTTTGAGATTTGTAAATTATTGCATTCCTTTTTTATTCACAATTTGTACAGTGTCCCAACTTTTTTGGAATTGGATTTGTAGAATTTTGGTTGCTTGTTTGTTAGAATATGACGTTACATGGGTCAAAACAACAACAAAACTTTTTATTTATTTATTTATTTATATTTTTTTGGTTGGCCCAGTGAGAATTTTTGTAGGGGCACGTAAAAATTTGAACCACTGGCCCAAACAATCCTTAGCATTGAGCCCTGTTACTTTAGTTGGTAAGTGGTTATCACTTAATCTTATCATTCGCCCGTGCCTGTGAGAGAGATAATGGGTCCGGGATGCCAGTAAATTCACCCACCAGTGCCAAGAGGCCTGGGCAGCTGGCACAACTCATTCACACAGACTACAAAGTCTCAGTGTGAACAAATTAGGTCACACCTCTCCACACACTAGCAGCATTACATCTCTTAGACTCTTTAGCTGTTGTGTTTATCTAATCCTTCATTTTTAAAGGTTTTAATGGAAATTTGTTGATGTAATTTCTACTGATCACCTTTTTATAGACTTCATGGCTCATGGACAGTTTTAGTCATATGTTTATCTGCTCTGAATGCATCATTGGTTGTTGGAGATGGATGGAAGAAACCTAGTGCCTTTTTAGCATAAAAGCATTGCCTAAAACATTCTGTTGGGTTGGTCCAGGAAGCGAATTATGGGGAAATCAAGCCCTAAAGAAGGCTTGTTCCACCCTGATGAACATCAAAACAAAAGGTAAGGGCGTCAAAGAAAGTAGTCTACCCGTAATATGAAGCTTTACCTTTAAATATGAAGACACATTTCTAGCATTGACTGATTTATAAATCATAATTTTGGCCACCCCTTAAATGGAACATACCATTAACATTACTTGAGTAGCTTCATGGATGGAGAACATAATGCTATCATTATCACGTGACCTATAATTGATCAGTTATGTCGCTTCTGCCATTCACAAATCCTCTCCCGTGGCCTCAAGGGATAGTAAAGTGTCCATCGTATGCTATGCACTCTTCAGAATCTCGCCGGAATAGTAGGTCATCCGGGTACTTTTTGCCACTTTTATGAGTACTGTGAATTCGGACATACTACTTTTGTCATATGCTGTTTTTCACCTACTATATAGTATTTTGAATGCAGCCAATGTGTTTAAAATGCATATAATTTGCCTTCTTTAATTAAATTATTAAAGAGCCCTGACCCCCCTGAAGGTCATTATGTAATTCACACCCTGGGGTGGTCCTTGAGAAACCTGGAAGGATTTTTCCAACCTTCTGTCTTGTCTTCATCCTTTTCCTCATGTTTGAGATCACAGCTGTGACTTAATGAGACGCTCATCCCACAGATCCATCTTGTCTACACAAAGCCATGCCTTGTCACCTATAACAGTGTGTCTGGCAGCAGAAGCCGGCACAGGGGATGAAGACTGAAAGCTGTGTGTGTACGACGCCACTTTTATATGCACTACAACAGCATTTTTTCAGCATCCTTGCCAAATTTTCCTGTCAGGATGATTCCTGGCCTCTTCAACAAAAACTTTTTAGGTTTATTTTTGCTCCAAAGCATAATATGCAGTATTTCAGTAAATATAACAGTATTTCTCTGTTTCAGAACCTATGCTCCCTTTCAGAAGTTTGGGGTCTGTACTAGAAATGTTATTAACAGTAAAAACTAGGGGTGTAACGATACCCTCATGTCATGATACATATCATGATACTATTATTGACATACTCCAATAATATTTAACAAAAAATGTAGTTAATTAAAATTCTAAATTTGTTATTATATTGGGGGTTGGACTTGGTGCTGGTAACTCAATGCACAGATGTGATGCAATTAGAATTGGACAAAATACTTTTTGGAGAGCTTTTGCATTAAAAGTACACTGGTGCTGCCTTTAAGAACTGTTATTTTAGAAGTAAAGTATTTGTTCAATTCTTAAAAAAAAGATTCTGGCATTTAGAGGAAGTAAGACTGAGAGACTTGACTGCCACACCTTAAATTGGCTTGTGCAACCATGTGCATTATCTGATGGGCCGATAAGGGTTCATTACATTCAGCTGACCATGATGAATATGTGATGCTTGTTTAAACAGGAACACTGTTTACGTTGTGAAGGTACCTAGAACTGATGGTGGTTTGGCATCTATGACAGTTACATAGAGAACATATGGCGAGTGATTTCGATACCTCTCTCAAGTTTGTTCTGTTGCTGAGCTCTCAACAATGTGAGCATGTATATATGGTTGAGAGATGAATCATAAACTAGGAGGATGTAGTCCAAGTGGTAATAGTGTTTTAGGTCATGCTGCCTGTTAAACCCTCCTCGAGCTGAACTTCATTAGTATTCAGTGGCAGTTGCGCAGCGGTGGTTAAAGTTGCTCAATAAGGCTCTAGTGAGACACTAAAACTCACTGTTTCCCTCGGTACACAGGAACACTCTTCTGCCATGAGTTGGTTTTTAATCTTTAACCCTGAATGAAAGGCCCAAATATGAAATTTCCTTCTCTCTTTCTCTTCCACAGGCAGTGAGCATCAACAAAGCCATCAACACACAGGAGGTTGCTGTCAAAGAGAAGCATGCCAGGAATATCCTTTTGTTTGTGTTACCCTGAAAGACAAATACTGTATTAAGGAATGTGAGGTAAAAGAGAATTAATGTTTGTTTTATGATGAATAAGCAGGTGGCACCACCTCAAAATTGCCACAATCTATTGGTTATCTGCATCACCAAATAACCGTAATTTTATTTAGTCCATTGAGGTACCAATATACATGAAAACTTAACTTTTTTTAAAACTAGCCTTTTTTTGTTTAATTTAATTATTTTTTTATTTGATTATTTTATTTTGAGGTACCTCATTTTTATATATTTTATTTTATTTTATAATTTTGAAGGGATTTTAACTTGATTTTGTTTAGTTTAATTCATTCATTTTATTTTATATGTATTTTATTTGGAGTTATCTAATTTGAGGTTACTATGAGGTATTTTATTTTATAAACTTGAAGATCATTTAAACTTATTTTATTTTAAGGGGTCTAATTTGAGGGTAATATGAGGTATATTATTTTATTATTTTTATTTTATTTTAATGCAAGTACATTTTTTAAGACATAGAACTCCCTATTTTTTTGATACCTCAAGTTAAGATACTAGGTACCAATATACCTGGCAGACCTATTAATCTATATATTTATTATTTTATTTTGGTGTCTGATTTGATGATAATGTGAGATTTTAATTTAATTTAATTTAATTTAATTTAATTTAATTTAATTTAATTTAATTTAATTTAATTTAATTTAATTTAATTTAATCCCTACTTTTTGGATACCTCAAGCTATGATACTAGATACCAATATAACTGGCAGACCTATTAATCTTTTATATTTATTATTTTATTTTAATTTTGTGTCTAATTTGAGAATAATATGAGGTATGTTTTTTTTTTTTTTTTTTTTTTATATATATATTTTATTATTTATTTTGTTTTATTCAATGTGTCTAATTTGAGGGTAATATGAGGTCATTTTAATTTTTTATTTTATTTGCTAGCTACCAGTATACTGGACAGACCAATTAATCTGCCAATATTTGGCCACTTTGAGGTTATGAGCATTTGATTATGTAGCATCTGGATTAAGATGATTCAGAGATGCAGACTTTTTGTCCTTGACTGCTGTATTCACCATGCATATTGGGCACGCATCATGAGAAGGGGGCTCACACATTCTGGCTTGCAGTCAACCGCCTGCCCCTTTCCAGCAATGCAGTGCTCTGCTGGAAATTTTGCCACGTCTTCCACAAGCTGCTGAGGGACGGCCATCCAAACGTGAGTACATACAGCCCTATTATCTCTTACACATCTAATTCCACCTCACTCTCACTTTCTCTCAGTCTGTTAGTCTCTTGATATCTGCCTCTCCCTTTGATTAATTTATTTTTCTCACACACTCAAAACAGCTCCCCAGAGTAAACGCAGAATGCATCAGTGACACGTGATTTGTGTGTAATCCATATTGAGCTATCCCACATTGACTCTCACAGCTCTGTTACAAAAAATTTAATCAGCTGTCTACTTAGACAGCATTTTAAGGCATAATAGACACATCCCTGATTCAAAGTCTGTTCAAAAAGGTAGGCAGAAACATCATGTGACCATTTCAAAGCAGGCAAATTTCAAAGCAGCACTGCACATAACCTATGCAAAGTAGTTAGCGCACAAATGCATTGAGATATTTGATTTTCATATTGAGAACTAATTTTCATACTGAGAACTATCAAAAAATAGTTCAGTCTAATTAAAAAGACAGTGTTTTACCCAATATTTGTGTGTGCTGTGCATTTGTATGTTTATTAGTTTATCGCGCTGTTAGCTTTGCGACATGCTAACTTCAGACTCTATTCTTGGAATCAATTGTAAGTCTAGTCTCCTTTGCACCTCACATGAGGAGATCTGGCAGCTGTATATAAAGCGTTCCAATTCATTTACATATTAGTAGGCCAGACAGAATATGCTGATTTTCCGCATGTTTTTTGTGTTAAGTTTTGGGAAAAGTCTGCAGAACGGATTTAAACCTGGTAAAATTAAATTGGTTAAGATCTAAGGCACCAATATGTCAGACAGAAAAATTAATCTGTCAATTTTTGTTTACTTTGAGGTTTTTGGAAATACCAATAGCAGATTTTTATTTTATTTTATTTTATTTTATTTTATTTTATTTTATTTTATTTTATTTTATTTTATTTTATTTTATTTTATTTTATTTTATTTTATTTTATTTTATTTTATTTTATTTTATTTTTAGGGTAATATCATGAGGCATCTTTTTTATTTTAAACTTGAAAAAATTTTAAACTTGCTTTTATTTTATTTTAGGTATCTAATTTGAGGGTAATTTCATGAGGTATCTATTTTTTCTTTTCTGTTATTTCGAGGTATCTCATTTCAGGTTAATATCTTGGGGTTTATTTTATTTATTTAATTATTTTTTTAAAATGCTGTCTCAACTCTTCCTGTCTCTATTTTTGTCACCTCAGGTCATTAAGGACTCCATGCGGCACAAGGCGGACCTGAACGACATGAGCAGGATGTGGGTAAGTGCATGAACACAAGTTGTGGCTGCTGGTTTTAATGATTCCTCACTAAAACAGAAGCTCGCTCAATATAACTCTCTGTCATTATTGAATGTGGCCTTGTCGAGTTCCCTTGAGTTTCCATCTCATTGTGGAAACTGTCAGCGTGTTGGTCGGCAAGCCGTTTCGTTATTGCTGATTGACAGCTGAATAGCTGGCATTCTGTGTATGAGTCAGACACAATAAACTCAGCACAGAGATGATCTGTAATTAGCTAACGATGACGCGAGCACATGTTTGTCACTCTGGAGGAATGCTTACAGAGCTTTACTTGTTGTGAGTGTACCAGTCAAACATTCCTGATATCTTGCGAAGCTCACTTCAAGTTTATATCTAATAGATCTAACAATATATGCCAAATCATATTTTGGTTATTTCTTTCCGTTTAATCCAATATATATTTAAGCAGTTTACCATTTCTCTCACATAGCATAAAAAAAGGTCTGTATACACATGACAATATAAAGCGGTCACATTACAGATATATGATATATCGTGTTGGGATGCATGAATTTGGTGGAAATTTTTCTCAGAATTGCAAGTTTATATCTCTAAATTCTGACTTTATAGTGCGCAATTGTGTGAAATAAAGTCAGAATTCCTAGATATAAAGTCAGAATTGTGTGAATAAAGTCACAGTTGCAAGTTATAAAGTCAGAATTGCGGGATATAAAGTCAGAATTAAAAGATAAAAAACTCACAATTGCAAGTTACAAAGTCAGAATTGTGAGAGAAAGTTTATAAGGCGCTATTGTTAGTTTATAACTTACGATTCTGGCTTTATTTTTCACTATTGTGAGTTTATATCTCAATTCTGACATTGCAACTCCCAATATTGAGATGTAAACTCGCAATTCTGACCCTTGAAGCTTCTCTTTTATTGAAACAGCTGGTTTATAGGCACTTCTTATTACAAATTTGGGAAGATAGTTGAAGTATTTTGCTTTCCCAAATGCACATTATAAATGCAGAGATGAAGTTCATGTTGAGCTGCATGTACTGCGAACGGAGCAGCTTTGAGACTCTGAAAGCTTTATTCCGATTAGGGTTGTGAATGCCGTTTCATGATCATTTTAACTTGATTGTCAGCAATGTAAGTGTTTCTGATGCAGTTTATGATCAGTTGTGTATCACCAGCCAACAGGAAGGGTCAGATGGAACATGCTGAGTGGCATCTTTTGTTTACTGGAAAGACCTTTAGTAGCATCCCTCTGATAAAACACTGCAGGATTACTCAGGAGAAACATTTCCTGTGAACAACTTTGTCCCCTTCCTGTTATGATGTCACAGTAAGTGGTGAAGGGAACAGGAAGTGAAAGAATGAGATCATTATCTTGACTTGCAGCTGGCCGCATTATGGTGTGTACAACAAATATGTAGACAAACACACATCCTGACCTTAATCTGCCTTATATGACTCATACTTAGAATTGTGAAGTGAGCTGATGAGCTCAGAATGAGACAAGGACTCATTAGCTGCTACTGCTTTTTTGGAAAGGGAATGACATCATTTTCTTTTAAAGCATTCAGTCAGTGTTTTTCTTGCTCTCACACTTCATTCTCACTTCTCAGGGTCATCTGAGTGAAGGCTATGGGAAGTTGTGCAGCATCTACCTCAAACTGCTCATCACCAAAATGGAGTTTCACATCAAAGTGAGTGACTGAAGCCTTGAAGTTGATTCCAGCAGAACAACGATCCTGCTCACATGTCCTCTCTTTAATTCCCAGACTATTTCAAGTCTTTATTCAGAGTTCACAGATATTTTGTGCCGCATGACAAATTATTTTTAATGATAAATCTTATCAGTCTTACACACACACACAGAGAGGTTTGTTTTTGTGAATTGTGGGGACATTTTATAGGTGTAATGTTTTTTATACTTTACAAACCGTATTTTCTATCGCCCTACACCAAAACCTACCCATCACAGAAAACTGCACATTTTTATTTTCTCACAAAAACTTATTCTGTATGATTTATAAGCCTTTTGAAAAATGGGGACATGGGGTAATGTCCTCATAAGTCACTCTCTCCTTGTAAATACCTATGTCATACCCATGTCATTATACAAATTTGTTTCCTGATATGTCACAAAAATGATACAATACAGTGTCAATGCAGGAAATAAAATTGTATTTGTCAAGCCATATCTTAGGTGTTATAAAAACTCTATGCTGTCAGACTCTCACAAATATTACATTTATCCCACTTGCTTTCCCAGAATCCTCGTTTCCCTGGCAACCTTCAGATGTCAAACAGACAGCTTGATGAGGCAGGCGAGAACGACGTCAATAATTTGTGAGCATTGTTTTGTTTCTCACAAGCTTTGTGTTCTCTCAGTCTGTTTTATTAAATAAAGCTCTGTCTGATTATGGAATGGGACTTATTCATGTTTCCCTTTCCTCTCAACACGTGTAGCTTCCAGTTGACGGTGGAGATGTTTGATTACTTGGAGTGTGAGCTGAATCTTTTTCTCGGCGGTAAGTTTAAGGTGGAGAGCAGGTGTTTAAACGTCAGCAAAGTCCTTTCACTTGGCAGTCATTTTGGCGGCAGCTATTTTCTGAGTAGGTTGTAGGCAGGCAAATACAGTTTCAATCTACTTGAAAAGAGAGACTGAAATCTCTGTCAAGATTGTGTTTGAATAACATGCTAAGTGAGCAATAAAATTAGCCTTTTTTAATCTAGCCTTTAAATCACACTAATAACGTAAAAAAAAAAAAAGGATGATCTCTATTGATATAGATATATCTGCTGAAAATGCAGTAAAATCTAGCTGGAACACTGATAGATGTCAGTGTGCTCCGCTGGAAGCATTAGGGAGTATTGTTGGCTGAATTGCACAGCTCGCTGGCACAGGAAACCACACCTCTGTGTGCTGAGAAGACGGGGTCTCACAGGAGCCTGCATCACTGATCACCAGAGAGACGGATGGAGGGAGGGAGGGAGCATGGGGATGAATGTGAATGAGGAAATGGGCAATGAGAGGGATATATTGAGAAAAACAGCATGTTGTACATGAAAATTAAATGTGCAGATAGTGATTTTTGAAAAGTGGATCCGACCAAGCACCAAAACACACTTGTAGCCAATCAGCAGTAAGGGGCGTATACACTCATGATGGAGCAGGAAATTGCTTTTACTTATTGATGACATAATACCCTCGGCCATCAGGCACAGCACATTCCTCCATAGATGTTGCCTGTGTTGAATTGCGTGTATATAAATGTGGAGATGGAGGCATCAAGATAGAAGTGTGATCCTTTTGGGTAGGCGTGTTTGTTTTGGTGATTTCATGCATCAACAGCGTTTACAGTTTTTTTGACCTTGGATGCATGTAAACATATTGTAGAAGGCCTCCAAAATAAAATTAGGAACCTGTAAAACATCATAAAATTTTCACAGACAAGGCTTAAGCCTAATCCTGGACTAAAATGCATGTTTGAGCTGTTTTAACTGAAAGCAACTTGCACTGACATATCTTAAAATCTGTCAGTGCCATTGTTTTGTCTAAAGATGCACTTTAGACAAATGTAATGTTTTTTCTAAGGCATGTTTAAAAGATACTTTATCCTGAGGCCTAATCCTGACTTAATCTAAGCCCTGTTTGTGAAACCATAAAGAACCCAAAAAAAAAAAGATATAAATAATAATAAATTATGTATGTATAAACAATTTATTATAAAAATTGAGAGTGAGAGAAAGGTATTTCTATAAGGTTATTCTATATAAAAAAAAAAAAAAATGGTATCAGTGAAATGATTGGAGTTTATTTATGTTTGTTTCTTCTCAGTGTTCAGCTCATTGGATATGTCTCGTTCCGTGTCTGTGACGGCAGCGGGTCAGTGTCGTCTGGCCCCTC
This sequence comes from Chanodichthys erythropterus, assembly GCF_024489055.1. NCBI lineage: Eukaryota > Metazoa > Chordata > Actinopteri > Cypriniformes > Xenocyprididae > Chanodichthys > Chanodichthys erythropterus. The sequence goes on along the minus strand of NC_090237.1, from coordinate 12,505,498 downwards.
TTATACAGGTCATTCTGGACTCTAGTCATCTATACGACTACACCGTCAAACTGCTCTTCAAACTCCACTCCTGTGAGTCCATAAACCACATCTTTCTCTTATTTTAATTATTAAATATGTTGGGGTTTGAAAGTTTTAACTAACAGAATTTAATAAAAAACAGAAAAACCAAGTGACCAAGTTAGTATCTAATGGGGTAGGACTTAATGGAGGGTAATTTTCTTTTGCTTTTTCTTGTTGTGTTGGACATTGAGCGCTCTCTCAGTCCTCTCGTTCTCGTGTCCTCCAGGTCTGCCAGCAGATACTCTGCAGGGCCACAGGGATCGCTTCCAGGAGCAGTTTAAGAAGTGAGTCTGTCAGTCACTATTCAGTCACACAGCTGAGTTGACTTCACACAGACTGCGGCTATTTTATTCTTTTGTCGTTTCTCACTCTCTCTCTCAATCTTTCCTCTCTCTTCAGGCTGAAGAGTCTGTTCTATCGCTCCAGTAACCTGCAGTATTTCAAGAGACTGATTCAGATCCCACAACTTCCTGAGGTGAGACTCCTGCATACCAAACAGATTCCTGCCTGACCTGAGTCCAGAAATACAGCTAGTGGAAAGAAATTATGTAACTCATTTGCATATCTTCCTGCTTAGTTTCAACTGGAGTCCATGAAAATGCTTCGGGTGGTCCTGTAAAACAGTATATAGAGTTTTCTTCAATTTCCATGACAATTTTCATGATTTAAAGTAACATTGAAGAAAATGTGAGCTTTTTTTTTTTTTTTTCATTTGGTTCAGCATGTTGACCAGCCCTACATAATGACATTGGCTCAACTAAAATTATGAAAATTATGTCCATTTGGCAGCAATATACAGCTATAGGATAATAGAAGTTAAGTGGTTAGTAGGGCTGCACGATATTGAAGAAAAATGTGATATGCAAATACTCGTTTATAATGCGATACGATAATGCTTTAAGTGTGTTAAATTTAAATTGTATTTAAATATACCTAAATACTGAAAATGATATTACCAACTTGCTTGCTTCACATTCTTTTTGTGAGAAAAGGGCATCCCTAAAACTTCTGAAAGTGAACAGCAGTGTTTTACTGTAGCATTTCATAAAAATTAAGTGTCATTTTAGCTTCATTGTAAACGTTAGGGTTTCAAATAGGCCTACATTGTTTATTTAACAAGAGAAATTGAATAATCAAATTTAAAAATAAAACACTGCTTGGGCTTCACAGTATGAATTAAATATACTGATTCTTATTAAAGCTACAAAAGTTATTCAGTCAAGAGCAATGAATGATTTAGTCTGTGTATGGTTGTTTGATTAACATTAAGCACACAGACGGAAGCAGGTTTATTAGGCTGCTATCACTTTTAAGAGCTGTACGTATCCAATATATTGTTACAAGCGTGCTTTTTTTCTCAACTGTTTAGTCCACTTAAGACATAACTGACTGTGTTTACGTGAATACTCAAAAAGACGGGCATTTTGACACAATTGTGTGTGTATTTGGCCATATAAGCTGCAGAAGAGAACTGAAATTGGGATTACGTGCTGTCTGAGAGGCGGCTTCCTGTGTGCGTGAGTACATCTCTTATTGCGCCTAATAACATTAGACTGGACACATGACTGTTACATACCTGTGATATGCTTATTCCCTGCTGTCTGTGACGACCTAAAACTTTTCATAATCTTTTAAAGTATTAATATCATTCAGTTATCATAAGCCGCTGCAATATGCATATCACGATATGTACATTTGCACTATTTCGATAATTTCAATATATCGTGCAGCCCTAGTGGTTAGGAAACATCATGTATTCAGTTAAGCAGACATAATGAACATGTTAGGCTATGATTTCAGCTTGTGAGTAAGAATTACAATTCAAGGCGTAACCTTGAATTTTGGAAAAAAAATTTTTTTTTTTTTTTTTATTATAAATAAAGCATAAAGAAACAGCAGTGAAGGAAATTCTAGGTCTAATAACCATTTTTGAACTATTTGCAAATAATATCTGTTTTAATTTGCATTAAAATATGCATGCATGTACTTTTATTTGATAAACGTAAAACATTTGTCTTGTCACACTCAGTTAGGAATTACATGAATCATGTATCCTAAATGCATATTTTCAATTCAAAACGGATATATTTGAGAAAGAAAAGTTGAGTAGTTTTCATCACTGGATGTTAATGTCCATCTTGTAACATTTCTATCGCAAAATCTGTGTCTGTCTGTCTGTCTGTCCATCTGTCTATCTATCCATCCATCTTTTCTATCCATCATTCCATCATTCCAACTATCTATCTGTCTATCTGTCTATCTGTCTATCTGTCTATCTGTCTATCTGTCTATCTGTCTGTCTATCTATCTATCTATCTATCTATCTATCTATCTATCTATCTATCTATCTATCTATCTATCTATCTATCTATCTATCTATCTATCTATCTATCCATCTGTTTATCCATCCATCTGTTTATCCATCCATCTTTTCTATCCATCATTCCGTCAGTCAGTCAGTCAGTCAGTCAGTCAGTCAGTCAGTCAGTCAGTCAGTCAGTCAGTCAGTCAGTCAGTCAGTCAGTCAGTCAGTCAGTCAGTCAGTCAGTCAGTCAGTCAGTCAGTCAGTCAGTCAGTCAGTCAGTCAGTCAGTCAAATGTTTTGTTATTTACATCTTACCTCACTCTCTTTCAGCGTTAAACTGATGCTTCACGGAATTCACTTTGCTTATTTGAACTGTAAACCCCGCCTACTTTGATTTGATTGGCCTTCTCAATCATTTTGACATTGATGAGCACTATTATACTGTATTATACAGTCACCAGACTAAAAATGTAGCTTTTAAACCTTTTTGTCATCCTAACAACATATTGCAATATTGTACAGATAGCTGCAGAGCAGTGCAAGAATTTCAGATATTGGGCGGGACGATTTGGCCATTTCTAATTTTGTCTATGTCTCAATGTCTATGGTGGTTACAGCCCTTTTACAATCTAAGGATAATATTTGAAAGTTTTGTATGTCAATCCTGAGTTGACATTATCTGAAATCTTTGCAAAGGCTGGATCCAAACTAGGGCTGGGTATCGATTCAGATGTCTCGATTCTTGATTCGATTTTCTGATTCGATTCTCTGAGCTCTTCGGGTATGTGTGCACACGCAAAACTTCTCACACAGCACACGCGAGTTCTCTTTCACTTGAATGCTTAAATTTACAAGGCTTGAAAATGCGTGCAAATGATAAACTTTCGTGATCATGCAGCGCTTGCCCGATCGGGACACTTACAGTTCCTTCAACTGTCCGGAATGTCTTTCACGCTGAAGGGCGCACCTGTAAAAAAAGAGAAAACAATCCGCCATGTTTAGCAGTAGCACTGAATGAATGAGAGTCCCTGGCCCGCTGTAACATCACACAAGGTAAATAAGAGGATGACATCTAGTGGAGAAGACTAGTAATAAGATTAACGTCAATCAGATATAATGTTCAGTGATTGCGGAAATAAATATGCTACGAAAAAAAAAGATTCTTGACTTTTGAGAATCGATATTGAATCGACCACATTTTTAAAAAACGATTAATCGAAATATCTATTTTTTTGCCCAACCCTAATCCAAACTGAAGCTGGCTTCCTTTCTTACAGTTGCTCTCCCTTTCTCTTCAGAATCCACCAAACTTCCTGCGGGCGTCAGCCCTGTCCGAGCACATCAGTCCAGTGGTGGTGATTCCAGTGGAGTCTTCGTCCCCTGAAAGTGAACATGTAGTAGAGACAGAAGACCTGGTTGACACAGACATCCCACCTTTACCGGTACCACACACAATCTCAGTATTGAAAGCTCTCATGTATACTTTCTTTAAACTTGAGCATCTAAAGATTTATCTCCATTAGAGCGCTGTGGACAGCAAATTCGATGACCTTTTCGGCACCTCGGCTGCCACCGACCCGTTCAACTTCAACAGTCAGAACGGCATGCGCAAAGATGAGAAGTAAGACTTGAAGATACTGGAATATAAGAAGTTATAAGAAGCTCTTTGAGTTTATAAGACCATGATGACATGATACAGATTTTGATGATAAAAAATCTGTATCTCTCACCTCAGAGACCGTTTGATTGAGCAGCTCACAGCAGAGCTACAGGCCCTGAAAGAGGAGTTGGAGTCCTTCAGATTGGAGGTAATGAGCAGGAGATGAGAGGAGTGGATGTAATAAAATATATACACCAACAAATTACCGTTCTAAAGTTTCAGGGTCAGTCAGGTATTTTTTTTTCAGCAAGGATATATTAAATTTATACATTAGGTATACGTTAGGTCATGAATATTTGCCTAAAAGTCATGGAAATTTATTGGTAAAAATGTGTGTGAACCCTGCGTGCATTGGGTCAGAGGTCACTCTTCTGCTGCAAATCGATGCATACTGCTGTCTGCAGAAAGCTAGTTATTTTAGTTAATAAAGTTTTAAATATAGATATTTTTCTTACAAAAATCAGTGTAAATGTAGTGTACAGTTAAAGACTGTACACTATTGTACAAAGAGAAGTGAAAATGAAAGTGACAGAGATGTGTCAATAATGATTCTTTTGGTCTTTCTCAGAGTGGCCGTCTTTGTCAAGCACTACGTGGGCGTGTGAACGAGCTGGAGGCGGAGCTTGCAGAGCAGACTCACCTGAAGCAGCAGGCGCTGGGTGAGAGTGAGTTCCTGAGGGCGGAGCTAGATGACCTGCGCAGGGTCAAAGAGGACACCGAGAAAGAGCAGCGCAGCCTGAGCGAAATCGAGAGTAAGAGTTTGGTGTCCGTTACCATGTTTCAAGTTACAATATTTTTGTCTGAAAAAATTACATTGAACTTTATTTTTAAATATTGTACTTGAAATGAGACATTTTTATTAAATGACCCTGTTAGTATTCAAAGGTCTTGGACTGACATCAGTAATATAAGGCTTCAACACAAACCATTGCTCTGTTCCTCTTTCGTTAAAAAAAAAAAAAAAGCTTTCCTTCCTCTTCGGTTTATTTACAGTAACTGGTTTACCCCAAAAAGTAGATTTTTTTTTTTGGGACGACAGTAATTCTTTTAAAATCATATATATAAATATACAGAAGTGGGACATTTTATGGACTGATCCCTCAGCACCACTGAACACTGTGTTACAGGATATTAAAGGGCTGTTCTGAGTCCGTACAAATGCAGGAGAGAGATGGATGTCCTTTTAGACAGCCTGTTTACTCTCTGGAGCTGAGGAACACAGCCAGAAGGGACTCAAGTCCACAGCAGCCACTGATCAAACGCTAATAAACCATGTAGTCAACAGTCCAATTCACCAGCAGACAAACATACAAAGGCCTGTGTTGACGCTCTCAGTGGTGATAACTGCCAACTGTTCTGTGAAACAGAGTAAAGTCTGTGGCTTGTGTTTTTGATACTTGATAAATTAAGTAATTATTGTGTTTGTGTTTTTTTTGTAGGAAAAGCACAAGCAAATGAGCAACGCTACACCAAGCTGAAGGAGAAATACACAGAGCTGGTCCAAAGTCATGCTGACCTGCTGAGGAAGGTAAATTAATGTACTTACATCTCCATTCAGATCACACACTGGCTGTATATGGATACATTTAATTTTTTATAGGGCTAAATAATCACATTAACATTAAGTTTTACAAAACTGTTCAAAAGTTTGGGGTCAGTAGGATTTTGTTTTTTTAAAAGTCTCTTGCTCCCCAAAGCTGCATTTATTTGATTATAAATACAGTAAAATATCTGTATAATCTGTGTTTTCCATGTAGATGGAGAATTTGCATACTGTACACATAGTGTGCACACTGCATACTGCTTGCTTAAGCTCCAGCATCAGGCCTATCAGTAAACCTGCAGGTGGTTTTTGCTCCTACACCAGAATCCTTTCCCAGCAGACTCCATTTCAGATGAAACTTGGCACTGTGTTCCTCTGCCACACTTAGGCTGTCATCACTCTCGCTCTCATACAGCAGCATGCTCTAAACTCACCGCAGAGCCAACCAACAGTGCGTGCCATGTCCTTGGGAAAGGAACTGGGTCAGTCAAGCGTTTTGACTGTGCTAAACTGTACATGTCTATGTGTTTCTCAGAACGCAGAGGTGACGCGTCAGATGACGGTGGCCCGTGCCGCCCAGGACGAGGTGGAGAATGTGAAGAAAGAGATGCAGGACAAATTGAAAGCCGCTCAGGACTCTGTCAATCAGCAGGTTGGACACAAAGCACACGCACACCCTCTTCGTAGACACACTCCCTCTGCCCGATGTATTTGTAGTATGCTTGTCTTACACTTCCCTATGTATGTGCACGAGTAGGAGAAGGCTCAGTTAGAGCAGCTTCAAGCTCTACAAGCCGAGCTCATGTCCAGCAGAACAGAACTAGAGTCCCTGAAGAGTACCGTCACCTCCTCCCAACAGGTGGGACCTCACCTTCCTCCACCCATCATTCTCTTCCTCTTCACCTCTGTCATGAACCTTTCTCCATTCCTTGTCCAAAATTAAAGAAACATAATAAAATGTCAAGCAGTTCTTGACACATCTTAATGCTTTAGCTACACAAAATTGGAAAAACCTGACATTGCGATATTTATTTTTTCTGCAACGTATATCGTGAATCGAAGAATTACAGGAACCAGATGACTTGAATGGCTCTGTTTGGGGAAAAAAATAAATCATTCTAGAATGAGTGGGTAATTTTGTAAATAGAATTTTTCAGCTTTTTAAATTGTTTTATTTCCCTTTTTGGGCTAAACATTTTGGGAATATTTCTTTCTTGAAATATGGGTGTTCACACTTTCATTTTACTCTTTACAGGAACTAATACAGACCTCTTTCAGTAACCATGAATTGTACAGAGTAAAATCAAATCAAATAATTGAATATACTGTATTAAACAAAATAAGAAGATTTGTAACTGTTGTACTGTACAAGATTATTTAATAATATGAGTATTTAATAAAAAGTAACTTCATGGTACATCTTAGGGCTGGGACAATAAATCGATTCTTGATTCATGATACAATGATTCACGATCCTCTCTTGAATTGATTCTGAGCTTAGTGCCATTTGCTGTTAAAAACTATGTGCTTTAGAAACTGTAGCTTGGCTGTACTCTGCTTGCTTCCAATTTCTTACACACACCATTAAAGTTATAAAAATATCATAGTCATAAAAGTCATATAGATTTTTATTTAGATATATCGTGCAGCCCTACTTCACGCTCTTCCATACATCCCTGTTAATCTCTCGACCCACCACAGGATCCATATATCACTTTCTCTGCAATTAGTCCAACGCAGGTTGACATAGTGATTCTGTGTTAGCATGTGGGGTCTAAATTACCCAAGTTGATATGTCCAGACTGCATGTGGGAGTTGATATGCCACCCTGCCTCCCCCTCCATCCTACTTCCTTCTGTCTCCTGCATACCTGCTGCAGCACCTCCACAGCTGCCTCACTGCCTCTGGCAGTTGACTCGACTGTATTAAGATAAATTTAACATCTTTATCATGACTGTATCCATTCACTTTATATTTAATGCTTTATTTGTAAGCCAAAACTCAGAAACGAGTTAGCATTTTAGCACATATTCTAACTTCTTGTTCACTTCCCTTGCTAACAATAACAATACTTTTTTTTTTTTTTGAGATCCTTGTTTTCTCAGTAAATAAAGTCACATTAGGAGCCCTATCATACACCCGTCGCAATGCGGTGCCAGGTGCGAGGCAAGTGTTTTTTGCTAGTTTCAGCCCAACGCAGTTATCATTTTCACGTCCTGTGCCTCGTTTTTTAAATAGCAAATGTACTCGCTCCCATTTGTGCGGCCATGGGTGTGCTGGTCTGAAAAGGTGTGTTCAGGCGCATTGTCGGCGTGTTGCTATTTTTTTAGGCAACTGAAACTTGGTCTAAAGTCAGGCACTTTAGATTGTTAAAATAGGGCCCTAGATCTAGTAATTCATCGAATGATAGACGGCTCTCACTGAACTTTATTCTCTCTCTTCATGTAGTCAAATGAGCAGCTCAGTACTCAGCTGTCTACTTTAGAGGCTGAGAAGGCGGGGCTTTTGGAGACTGTATCTTTGAAGGAGGCGGAGTTGGCAGGTTTGGGGGTGGAGTTAGAGCGTGTACAGAGCAGTCTGACCAATGAGAGAGAGAGTGGTGTGAAAGCTGCTGAGGCCCTGCAAAACCAACTCAATGAGAAGGTGGGATATTGTATGTTTACTATTGATTTTATTTGTTCAGTTAGAATTGTGGCTTTGTAATTGTTCAGATTCATTATACCAGAAGCTTTTAGGAGCTCACAAGCATATAGACTTAGTCTAAAAGCTAACAGAAAAGGACTAACTGATTTTATCTAATTGTTTTGATTGTTTTTCTATCTGTAGGAGAGTCGTGAGCAGGCTTTGGAGAGCGAGTTGATGTCTCTGCGCTGGGCGGCTCTTCGGGCAGCTCTAGAGGAGGCTGGGAGGATTGTACAGGACAGCCTGAATCAGCTGGAGGACCCCGCACACATCAGCTGCACCAGTTCAGCCGGTCAGTGACTAGCTCAAATTACCCTGACAGCCCGCACTGATTATACCATACAGCTGGAATTGCCCTACGAGAGCATAATAAATATTAAAGGACCCTCTTTTGTGTGTAGATTACCTGGTGTCCAGGTGCCAGGTGGCTCTAGACTGTGTAGAGCGGCTGCAGTCGGCCAGAGACGGCTTTGTATCAGATAACACAGGTAAATTACATGTACATACACTCTCATTTTCCTTCTCAACTAGCATTCATTAATGTACCGTTCACTCCAGTAGTGTTGGGAAAGTTGCTTTGAAACTTTAGCTTGCCAAGTTACACAGCATTTAAAGTCGTTAAATACAGTAAAGTTAGTCTGTACTGAAATAGTAATTTGCTAAAAGGTAATTAGCTACCTTTAAGCTGCGGTAAGAGACAAATGTTGTTTAGATAATTCTCATTATACACTACCTTTTAAAACTTTGTGGTTGGTAAGATTTTTTTAATGTTTTTGAAAGATGTCTATTATACTCACCAAGGCTGCATTTATTTGATCAAAAATACAGTAAAAACAGTAATATTATGAAATAGTATTACAATAAAAAAAAAAAATTCTATTTAAATAATTTATTCCTGTGATTGCAAAGCTGAATTTTCAGCATCATTACTCCAGTCTTCAGTGTCACATGATCTTTCAGAAATCATTCTAATATGCTGATTCGCTGCTCAAGAAACATTTCTTATTATCAATGTTGACAGCAGTTGTGCTGCTTAAGTTTATATTATAAATTTACACCATAAATGCGTTTAATGTCACCTTTGATCAATTTAATACATAGTTGGTGAATAAAAATTTTGTTAAAAAAAAAAAAAAATATATATATATTTTTGTATATATATATATATATATACATGCAATTTATAATTTTTGGATAAAAAAAAAAAAGTTATCTCATTTAGTGTGACATCAAACTTAAGCAATTAAAAAAATAATACAATTGAAGTACACCAAAGCAAAAAAAGCATTGGCAAGCAGTATTATTATTATGACTGAAACAAACTCTCTGAATCAACTTTGACATGAATCCCTTCCCAGCAATACTTGAGACAGAGGAGAACATTCTGTCTGGCTCGCTTGCTAGTAAAGCTGTGCAATACATTATGACACATCTGTGATATAGTGATTTGTCATACTACACCGCTACCTGTTGGAAAATTTCTCAGTACTGATGGTTGAGCTGCTTTCACACTACTAAAAACTTTTGTTACTCCCCATCACTGTTCTCCACTCAGCATACCAAGCTTAAATGATATACCTATATAAATCCAAGTAATGCAAGTAATGATATACCTATATAAATCCATTATCAAAAATGATTTTAGTGCTCCATGAATGCATTCAGACACCATTTCATCATTTTTATGACACTCATTTAGTCTGTTGAGATGAGAGGAATTCGTATGATCATGTTGTAACTGTTTCACATTGATTTTCATGTTTGTGTGTATTAGATGTGTCTGGACTGGTGCGGGCAGTGACTCAGTTTGCTCACCTGGTGGGCGATGTCATCGTGCAGGGTAGCGCCACCTCCCACATGGTGCCAGTGGAACAAGCTGACGGTGAGCATGAGACGTCAGTCACCCAGACACCATGAAAATATATTCAAATGAGCTTCTGTAATCACATCAGAACAACTGTTGCATTTCTATGCAAATTCTTTCTTAAGGAAACATTCATTGTGCTTTGGCCGATACAGTGTATTAATCAGCATCCAGAACCAAAGCTATCTGTTTGATCTTGGCAGCATAAATGTAATTTCTATTAATAAACTGCTAAATATTTTACATTACCACTGTATCCACATATAGAGACGTCCAAGAAAATTACTTTTCTGTTTGAGTCAGTCTCCATACATCATGAAGGTCATTAGTGTCAGTGCGGTTCTGTTAATAACTCCTTCGCCGGAGGTCTGGTTGTTTCAAGAGAGATGCTTGAAAGGAACATGACATAACTCAAAACGCTAATGTGCAGTTCCCACATGCACAAGCGATCACGTCATGACTGTTCATGGCAGCAAATGTGTGTCTTCCCGAGCGTATGTGGAGAGTCTGCAGGTGACAGATGGCTCGTCTGACTGCTCTCTGGTTTCTTTCTTTGTCTGTCCGTGGGCAGCTTTGGCAGACAATGTGAAGGCGTGTGGCGCGGAGGCCCTGGCGCTGCTTTGCCAGCTTCAGGAGCAGAAGTCTATGGGGACGGCAGACTGCAGCCAGCTGACGTCAGCACTGGATACCGTAATGGCCTTGGGCGAGGTGAGTGTGCCACTGAGAGTCAGTTCTTGTTTTAGCATAGTAAATCAGTGGATTGAAAAACTATTAATTGGCAGAGAGAATCATTTTTAGCACTTTTCTTGAATGATTTAAATAATCCCATAACTAGTATGGAGTAGTATGGAACTGCATGCCCAGTGTTATTTTAATATTATTTATCGGTTATTATAGTATTTATTAATATTTAGAATTATATATATATATATATATATATATATATATATATATATATATATATATATATATATATATATATATATATATATATATATATATATATATATATATATATATATTAGGTTTAGTAATTTACGCAAGTTTTTTTTTTTTTAGGGTTTTTTTTATCTGATATTTATTTTATTTCAACTATTTCAGTTAACAAAAAATAATTTCATAGTTGTAGTTTCAGTTAACAACTGCAACAAAAATAAACATCTGTAAGAGAAGCATGCTGCATTGTTGCTTATTCTGCAAATAAATGTAAAATATATTCACCCAAAAATGAAAATTATCTCATGATTTACTCATGATTTACTTATATATCTATCTATCTTCTTTTAGAGGAACACAATCAGAGATAAATATATATATATATATATATATATATATATATATATATATATATATATTTATATATATATATAACCAACCTGACTCTTCCAAACTTAATAATGGTAGTGAATGGGGGTCGAGATTTTGAACCCAAAAAAAATGCATCCATCCATCATAAGAATAATCCATACAGCTCCAGGGGGTTAATAAAGGCCTTCTGAAGTGAAGTGATGGATTTGTGTAAGAATCCATATTTAAAACTATATATTAAAATAACTAGCTTCTGGCAGACAGCCATTGATTTGTGGCAGAAGAGTGACCTCTGACCCTACGCATGATGCAAGGAGGAACGCTGAAGCACAGAGGATAGAGCAAAACAAAACACTGGTCATGAATTAGAAGTCTAAAACGAGAAATTTTAAAGAGAAATGTCAGAGGATTTCGATATAAGAGAAGATGAGCTTGAGTTTGTTGCCCATTCCTGTTTGTTTAAACCAAGAGAGGCGTCTAAGCTTGCAATACTCCTACATCCTGCGTCATACACCGCGTCAGGGGTTACTTTTGAGGCGCAAGTCGCAAGCTTCTTTTTTTTAAATAATGTAATATTTGGCATTCTGATCAATTAAAAGTTTAAAAAGATATATACTGAATATCACAGCTAATATTACTTCTTTTGTCATGCTAAATAAATACAGAAGGTCACAGTGTTCAATTGTTATATACTGCACATTTTGGCAAAATGTAGAAGGTCATCCAGGTGTTCCAGTATGCATATACATTATTCAGAAATAGATGAGTGGTATGTTCTTATGTTATTTTGAACGCAACTTCTTAGTTAATTCCTCTGTTTTCTCGGAGCAGAAGTTGCGTCCTCGGGGTCTGGAACTGAAGCAAGGGGAGCTGGGAGATTTGGTGGAGCAAGAGATGGCAGCCACATCAGCAGCTGTGGAGTCGGCTGCCACCAGGATTGAGGTGATCAGATATGATTTTTCTTCCATACAGACAGATGCTTAATAAAACATGAAGTGCTCCAGTCTACTTGTCTAATGTTTTTCCCCTTTGCTCTCCAACAGGAAATGCTCAATAAGTCCAGGGCGGTTGACACAGGAATCAAAATGGAAGTCAATGAAAGGTCAGACTGACTGAGCCACATGTGTTACACATGTAATGCATATAATGTTTTCATGATTACGGTTACAGTTACAAAAAAGTTTACTGAATTTATTTTGTTGATATTCCTTAGTGGATTTAAGGCCCGGTTTCACAGACAGGGCTTGGATTAAGCCAGGATTAGGCCTTAGTTCAATTAGGATATTTAAGTAATTTTTATAAACGTACCTTACAAAAAACATTACTGGTGTGCATCTTAAAACAAAACAATGGCACTGACATATTTTAAGTTGCTTTAAGTTCAGCTCAAACATGCATTTTAGCTTAAGCCTTGTCTGTGAAACCGGGGGTGAGTGTCTTAATGCGGAGTTTATTTCGCTTGGATAGCATTGCACGTTCAATCACCCAGACGCATTAGCCAACCAACCCGTGCATACAAAATAGGTCTGGGAGTATTTAAATGTTGCTCTCTGTCGCCCCCTGCAGGATCTTGGCGTCCTGTACAGATCTTATGCAGGCCATCAAAGTGCTGGTGCTGTCCTCCAAAGACCTGCAGAGGGACATTGTAGAGAGCGGCAGGGTGAGTTGAAAACTTTTTTTGTAGAGTGTAAAATGATAGAAACAGATGTTAATGGAGTTTCTGCTGTGTTCACAGGGGGCAGCATCTATGAAGGAGTTCTACGCTAAGAATTCCCGATGGACGGAAGGTCTCATTTCCGCCTCCAAGGCTGTGGGCTGGGGTGCCACCATGTTGGTGTGAGTAATGCAGACAGTGAGAAAATAAAGATTTTCATCATTTTTGGGGAAAGTGGTGTAGTGATCTCAATGGCCCAATGAAATCTGCTTTATTTTCCCCCAAATTGCATTGTGTTTTTTTCCAAGTTTCTGTGTTTTCCATTTTAATGGTTTGATTTAGATTTTAATAATCAATAGCATATCTAATCAATTAAATCCATAAAACTTTAAAGTTTTAATATATTTTTAAACATTTCAACAATAATAGGGCCTTATGCATTTCACAAATTATGCTTTTACTTTTTATATAATCTGTGTTTTAAGATTTGATACAGATTTGTCATCAAAACTGTGGTAATCAAATGAATTCATAAAAGTTATCAACTGAAAAAACAATCCCTTTACAACAAAACATTGCATTTTGTCAAATAAAGTGCTGTACAACAGATTTTCTGTATAAATTAAAACATATGTTCTTGTAAATCGTCTTATTATGATTTTAATTATTATTACTTTGAGAAGTACATTTTATAATACAATAGAAATAGCATTGAAAACACCATCAGCGTCAGTATGTGAGGTAGACAAAACTCATTCACTCCGAGACTCACAGAACATGTAGACTTCATATTTCTTTTTGCGGTTTAATAATTGCAGACACTAGTCCATATTGCAATTTGAATTTGATTAAGTGTACAGCCCTATTCTTAATTCAAATTTTGCCAAATTCTGCATTATACCGTAAATTCCATTTTAATGACTGGATTCCATGATTCTGTCCATGTTTTCCAAAGTGTCCAGGTGCCCTAAGGTTTGAATCATATATGGACTGATATATGAACCATCACCATTGTGCAGCCTCCAGTAAAGTATTTCTTTTTTCTTGCAGTGATGCAGCTGATCAGGTGGTGCAAGGCAAAGGCAAGTTTGAGGAGCTGATGGTGTGTTCACACGAGATCGCTGCCAGCACGGCTCAGCTAGTTGCAGCATCTAAGGTATAGCGCCAACAAATCGCCAGCAACATTTTCACTTGAATTAACTTTAAAGCAATGTAATGATACATAATCTGTTTTATCTTTTCAGGTAAAAGCAGACAAGGGCAGTACAAACCTTTCCCGCCTCCAGCAGGCCTCCAAAGGGGTCACCCAGGCCACCGCAGGAGTCGTGGCATCAACCAAGTCCGGCAAGTCTCAGATCGAGGATACAGGTGAGATCATGTTAGGCACATCCTCCTGTGATTAAGTGTCTCAACATTTTGATGCTCATGTGGATAATTCAGGTTCAAATCTAGCTTGCAACGTTTCCTCAATTTCTTGTCCTTTCTCCATTATTCATTAAATAAGGGCTAAAAGTAAGTATTAACAGTGGTAGCAGCCTCATTTTGCTTCTCATTGACCTCCACAGTCACATTGCCCCATTTCACATTTAACTTTAGCCATGGAAACTATCTCTGCTCTCCAGAGATACAGGAATGAGCAAGTCTACACACAGTCAGGCTTTTCTCCATACAAGCTCTTGCGCTGATGCTCTTCTCTGGAGGCAAAGACATTTAAACAACATTGACCAGTCACATGGAGTCAGTGACATTGTGTTTCCTTTGATTCATTATGTCCAAAATGACATACTACTCAATGTACAGTTTGCAAATTTTCTGTTTACATGGACTACATGGATAACCTAATACATTTACTAAAATGTACAATATACAACTATAGTACATGGCAATGCACTTGGCTATTTTTGTTTGTTTGTTTGTTATTCAAAATGTAATTTCAACATAACTGGATGCTCCTTGCTAATATAAGCATGGAATGAAGAGAGATGCAGCAGTGCTGATTTATTTGCACGGTTTGTGAAATTACAGTCTGAAAGAAAGATTTTGAATTATGACTGTCATTTCCTACATTATAAGTGCAGAGCTTACGGTAAAATTATGCACAATACTCGTGAACACAAGCTGAAATTCAGCAGTGGTGAACTGGCGACAGGGTCATGGGTGGCCAAGGCTCATTGATGCACATGGGGAGCGAAGGCTGGCCCTTGTGCTGTAGCTCAGATTGCTCGAGAAGTCAATGCTGGTTCTGATAGAAAGGTGTCAGAATACACGGTGCATCACAGTTTGTTGCGTATGGGGCTGCATTGCCGCAGACCAGTCAGGGTGCCCATGCTGACCCCCGTCCACCACCGAAAGCGCCAACAGTGAACATCAGAACTGGACCACGGAGCAATGGATAAAGGTGGCCTGGTCTGATGAATCACATTTTCTTTTACATCACGTGGATGGCTGGGTGCATGTGCGTCACTTACCTGGGGAACACATGGCACCAGGATGCACTATAGGAAGAAGGCAATCCAGGGGAGCCAGTGTGATGCTTTGGGCAATGTTCTGCTGGGAAACATTGGGTCCTGCCATCCATGTGGATGTTACTTTGACACGTACCACCTACCTAAGCATTGTTGCAGACCATGTACATTCTTTCATGGAAACGGTATTCCCTGCTGGTTGTGACCTCTTTCAGCAGGATAATATCCTGCCACAAAGCAAGAATGATTTGAGGAACACAACGAGTTTGAGGTGTTGACTTGGCCTCCAAATAACCCAGATCTCAATCCAATCAAGCATCTGTGGCATGTGCTGAATAAACAAGTCCCATCCATGGAGGCCCCACCTCACACTTACAGGACTTAAAGGATCTGCTGCTAACATCTTGGTGTCAGATACCACAGCACACCTTCAGGGGTCTAGAGGAGTCCATGCCTCGATGGGTCAAAGCTGTTTTGGCAGCAATAAAGGGGGACAACACAATATTAGGAAGGTGGTCATAATGTTATTCCTGTTATGTGTATATACACATATATGTGTAAATATTATACACGCATATATTATGTAAACAAGCTTTTATGTTAGATGCAATTAATCGCGATTAATTGATTTGACAGCACCATAAAGTAACAAAATTTGATAGGTATTTAATGCTGAATTCTTTTTATTTCAGAAACTATGGACTTTTCTGCGATGACACTCACTCAGATCAAGAGGCAAGAGATGGATGCACAGGTGAGCAAGTGTTAACGTGTTGTACAGGTCTTTGTGCAGTTATGTGAACAAATCTGACTGTTTATTGGGTCTCAGGTGCTGGTGCTGGAGCTGGAGACCCGGCTACAGAAAGAGAGGGAGCGACTAGGTGAACTGAGGAAGAAGCATTACGCCCTCGCTGGCGTCGCAGAGGGCTGGGGAGGGGAGGATGAGGGTAAGACCCCCAATAACACCACAAACATGAACAACACAATACCCTCCGACCATCAGCCAAAACTGCTTATTCCTCAAACATCCCAGAATTCCCTAGCAAGTGGGGTGGATGGAGATTTTTAGGGTGGAGTGACAAGCTAATTGGTGGTGCAAAGGCTGTGGTTTGTTTGCTTGTTCGTAATTCGCTCTTTCTTTTGTGTTTTTCTTCAGGAACGGGTTGAGACTTGTGGTGTTCTGTGCAGCGGCCCTACAGACGGGGCGCTTGACATCTTTATATACACACTATCTTTCCCTTCTCCCTTTTTATTGTACTTTTTAACTCTTTTGATTTCATTTATTGTACATTTTAAGCCAAATAAAAGGTGCTTTTTTTCTAACCTGCTCCCTCCCCTGCCCGTGGAGTCGGGAGACGTGAGGAGCGTGACGATAGCGTGCGACGAAGGGGGAGGGAGGGGAAGGCAGGAAGTGGATGGCACCACCTAGTGGACAGAGAGGGAAGTGCAGGCTCGCTGAACTGTCTGAGTATTTCATTTCCTCTTCCTCCTCATATGGAATGGAGAATCTTCCCCCACCCCAGACCATTTAGAACAATCCCGTCTCAACGTGAAACATACCATGATGCATTGCACAAGGGCGAGTCACCCCATTTTGCAGGAAATAGCACTGTTCTGTGACCCTTCCTGACTCAACTTTTACAAACAGCAGCTGTGTGACTTCCACCTATAAAACGCATTCCTTAATGTCGTGTAGGATCGCCCTCGTCTGGGTCCGCCCTTCCCCAGTCCCCTTAGCAGTGGTCTCTGAACTAAAACGAGAGCATTGGATGTAGTAGATGATGACCACTTTGGACTAACACCTGAAAACACTAACGAACTCAACAGAGACTCGCTTTTTCTGTATGTAGTTTTTTCTTTTGATTATGTTCCAGAGGTATTGATTTTATAAGAAACCCTAAATAGATTTAATCCACAGGCTTTTTACTGTTTCACCATGTTCACTTTTAGGGACAAGCCTCTAAATAGCTCATCTAACGTATGATATTTCGACAAAACTGTGTCCTGATGTGTTTCACCAATTTCAAGTCCATGACTGACTATGAACTGACTGTTTTTGTGAGACCTCACTTCAGGCTAGAGCTCATCGTTTTTGTTTTATTAGCTCTATTTAGGTTTCCTGAGCACAGATAGATAATGCACCGTATTGTATTAGTAACGGTCCATAAAACGGTCCCGTACGGTTTACACGCTGTTAATACGACAGAATCTGTTCATTCCTGTTGTCTTCTTCTAGCTCCACATACGCGCACCCCTTCACACCGAGGCGAGGAGAGACATCCGTGCCTTCCAAAAGGGAAAAAAGGGTCAAGGATCACATTCCCTCAAAGAGACCTTTAAAATCGTGATCTGAGTAGCATTAGGACAGTGTTTTAAAGTTGTAGTTTGGTATTGCGAACTGAAATCATGAAATCAGTAGAGAACTGTGTGGTGTGAGAACAGATATATCCATCCCTGTGTTCAACTCTGGTGTGTTTCGTTTGGTTTTTTGAGCTCCCCTTTTACAACTTGGTGGATATCGAAAAGAAAGAAGAAATTAAATGAAGCCCTTAGAGAACATGATGATGGAAAAATTACGAGATGGGAGGAAAAACTACATTTCGCAATAGAGTTGTGTTCCCACAGGAAACATTGTAATTGCTCACAAATTTGTTGCATTATCTTGCACGAGTATTGTGTTCCCCTGAGAAACTTTGCATTCACAAGGCATTGAAATGATATTTCTATCAAAAAGGTTTTTGCGAGCAAATGCAAAGTTTCTCTGGGGACGCCAAAGTTTTGTGAGAGAACTCAAAGTTTTTTCAGGGAAGTAAAGTTTTATGAACAAACGCAAAGGGGACCCAACATTTTTTGAGTGGACGCAAAGTTTTAATATATATTTTTTCCTATCACCATGTTCCTCTAGGGGCTCTGAAAAAGTTTTCATAAGACCAAAATGGAGATGCATGAAAAATGTGAAGTAAATTGTATTTGGTTCAAGAGGCCTGTCCACCTCCGTCAAAGCAATGTAGACCACATAGCCTTGTAGACCACCACTGTCTGCCAGCAGCACAGCTCTCAACAGGGCTCGGCTGAACCTCCGCTCAGCCGGACACAGGGACATGCAGTCTTGTAGTCATCTACAAACCATGGTTACCTCAACTTCTCCACAAACTACCAGTCAGCAACTACAACAGAGAAAATGATTGCATTAGGGTCCTGTAGACTCCGTATGAACATGCTTTGAGAGTGTGTGTGTGTGTGTGTTCTTTAATACTAATATAATGTGTGTGTGTTTGTGTGGAAGCTGTGTGACTGAGATATGATATATACTGTATATCCCTTATGTTGTTATGTCTTAATACCCTCATATTGTTTCACTTGTTGCACTGCTTCGGCTGTTATGTTAAGTTGCGACACTGGGTATTTAATTTCCGTTTTTTGGAGTGTCATCATCACCTCCAGTAATGGTTTATCCACCATTTAGATTCGGTTGTCTAGTCTTACCAGCTCAGCCAGCCTCTAAACTGCCTCTCACTTTCGTTAATGGAAAAAACAAGACCGCTCAATAACATTTTGGAGAATATCTTTGTATGATATAGACTAAAACTGTGTGTGGGTTTGTTTAATTTTTCAGTTTTTAAATAAATATTTCACTCATTGATATTATTGCTAGTTGTTTTGTCTCAATTCTGCTTGTGTAAGATTGTTGTGTGTTATATATATGTCATATATCATACGTCATAACCTCGTTGCTGAGGTTTAGCAGAGGGAAAGATTTTGATGTAAGGTTGTGTAACTATGTGGATTAAGCAACCAGTGAGTTGCGTAAAATGATTTGTTTGATCAATAATAATGACTAAATCTGTTGACATGTTGAAGATTAATCCACCAGGTGTCACTAAATAGTAGCCTGAATTAATACAGATTAGAGAAGATCATCTTGTTTCTCTAATCTGAATCTACATTATAACCAGAGCTGGGTAGATTACTTATGAATTGTAATCAGTTACTGATTACAAATTAGATGACAAAATTTGTATCAGTAATCAGTATTTAATCAGTAGATTACACATTTTTGGTAACGTAATCTGACTATTTTTTGGATTACATTTAGATTACTTTTGTGCTAACCCTTATTTGATGTCACATATATTGTAGGATAATCTTACTATTTTGACAGATACAAAAAAAAAAAAAATCACCAACAAGAGCCTCAACAGATTCTTTTTAAAGTGCAATGTATGAACCGTTACTTCAAAATACTAATACTGTACCATTATGTTTGCTGATAGTAACACTGAATAAAACAAAATCACATCTTATGATTTTAAAACATTAAGTAAATTTAGAAAACAGCAACATTACAAAAACATATATTGAAAAACAATAGCACTGCTACATCAAATGTTTCATCTATATTTCATATATATTTCCCCCTCACCACCGGAAAAACTTGAAGAATCACGAACGTATATAAGCAGCAGGTTTGTTATGAAAATAATATAAATGTTAAAAAAATGAAAAATTCGAGAATCAATGAATTATGAACATCTTACTGCCATTTTGTAAATAATATGTAATCCATTAAAAAGTAACAGTTTTTTTACAGTAAGTATTTTAAAAAGTAGTTTACTCTATTTACACAGTACTTGATTTTTGGTATCTGATTAAGTAATCCAGATTACATGTAATCCGTTATATCCAGCTCTGCACTAACACTTTCTTTGACACTGGATTTACTATAATTTCCAGTCTCATGGGAATAAACAATCAGAGCAGTAAAAACACAACATGTTAATATAAGCCTACAGATGTCTGTTCCATTCTGTTAGCTATAATAAAAACATGTAGTTTTATATATGGTCAGTTATGCAAGAGATAATGAAAATGCAGCACTGGTAAAATAGGACCATTATCAGCTGGCTTTTTTCCTGGCGAGCCTACTGCTTTTGAATTACACTAAAAAAAAAAAAAAAAGATTTTTTGATGCTGTTCAGTTTATTTAAACAATTTATTTTGATTAAACACCATTGTATCAGGTTTCTGGTTTAAAGGTGATAGAGAATGAGTTTTTGAAATGAGCGCATGCGTAAGAACAACCCCCCTCCTTCACAGCTCATTTCGAGGGGACGCCTCCCAAAACTCGTGCACGAGTATTGGAACATGAGTGTTTACCACCGGCATTCGCTGTGTCGTGTTAGTGGATTCATTATGTCGGACTCACCGCAGGTACCTCATAATCTGCAGTTGCTACTCCTGTCTCCTGACACAAACATTGCATTTAAAAGTTTCTGTTAATTAATAGTTTTAGGGTTACCATTATGGTGAATTGTTGCACTTGTGCTTGGGTTGAGGACCTGCTAACAAATTTTAATAAGACTTTAATTTCTTAACTTTAATAAGAAATTAATCACTGTGGTAGTGTTCTGGGTTGCATTTCCCTAAAGCATTGTAAGCCTATGTTGACTGTAGGATGAAGTATCAGTATTCTGAAGCGTTACCCTGACATTCAATAAGTGAAAAGATGGGAGGGGCTATGACATCACTGCAGGTGAGTGAGAGCTCTAGTGAAAGTGAAACTAAACTGATCAACGTCAGTCTGAAAACTGAACTATTTTTCTCTTAAACGACAGAAAATTTATTCAGATAATCTAAAATAACAACTGATATTCACTAATAAGTAAGTGATAGTAATACTCGGTCTAAGGTTTTAATGAATGGCTTTTTAATGTTAGTGGTCTGCTTCAGTAACATATTGGACAAAACCAGGATTTATGCATTAGTCAAGTACAAAACTCAGTTGCTCAATTTTTGACGAGTTTGCTTCATTAACATATCAGAATTGTATTGAGAGTGTCATTTGATTGGTTTTAAAGAAAAGTGTGTTGTTAAGACTTAAGAACCAGGAAGTACACAAGAGTTAAACTTTTTTTTTTTTTAAACTGTTGTCTAACTTTGCCAATTTCGTGTTATGTGTGGTGATTTTGTCTTAAAGAGGAGAAAAGAGCAATGGCACAATCATCAATAAAACAAAACGAGGCCAGGAGGAAGAGTATGGATAATCCTCAAACAAGTCAGAAACTAAAAGAAAGAACTCACATCAAATTATTTGGCTTTATTGTAATGTATTATTATTATTCTGGCATATAATAGCCTACTAATTGCTAGCCTAATTGTTGATTCGTTTTTGCTTTAGTCATTTTCATGTGTAAATCAGTTCTAAATGAAGGTGATTAATTGTGTTTCTTCATCTTCGTCTTCAGCTCTGTCGTCCTCCAGTGGTCCTCTGTCAGAGGAGCTCCAGTGCTCGATCTGTCTGGATGTGTTCACTGATCCAGTCAGCACTCCATGTGGACACAACTTCTGTAAGAGCTGCCTGAACCAGTGCTGGAACAACAGTCAGATCTACTCATGTCCATTATGTAAAGAAACATTCAGAAGAAGACCCGACCTCAAGATCAACACAACACTTAGAGAGGTTGTACTGCTCTGTAGGGAAAAATCTGTCCAGAGTAAATCTGAGGTTCTCTGTGACATCTGTGATGATATAAAGATGAAAGCCCTGAAGATGTGTCTGGAGTGTCAGATCTCATACTGTCAAACTCACCTGGAGCCTCATCAGAGAGTCCCAAAGTTAAAGAAACACAAACTGATCAATCCTGTGGAGAATCTTGAGGACTATATCTGTCAGAAACATGAGAAACCTCTGGAGCTGTTCTGTAGAGATGATCAGACATGTGTGTGTTTGCTCTGCGCTGTGACAGACCACAGGAATCACAATACTGTTTCTGTGGAGGAGGAGAGTCGAGAGAGGAAGGTAACAACAACAACAACATGTTCAGACATTCATCTTAGATGTTGTTGAATCTGTTCATTGACTGTTTGTTCTGTCTGTAGTCTCGGCTGATGAATATGCAGACAGACGTGCAGCAGATGATCCAGGACAGAATGAAGAGGATTCAAGACCTCAAATGCTCAGTAAAACTCAGAAAAGTGAGTACTAAATGTGAGATTACTGGGATGTTTTTTATTAATTTTTTTATGTAAAAATATTAGAGAAGAAAATTATTCAAGTTTTTTTAATTTTGATTTCCATTTAATTTCATTGCTGTCTATGAGAAACAATTGAAATATCAAAGAGATTGAGAGTGGATATTTGTCAAATATAATTAAAGAAGTTAAATATTCTGTGTATTATGATGTTTAAATTTGCTCTCTAAAATAGGTGCAGAAGTAACCAAAATAATTTATTAAATGATTTATCAGGAAGCGTCAGAGAAAGAGAAAGGAGAGAGTATTGAGCTCTTCACCGATCTGATCCGCTCCATTGAGAGATGTCAGTCTGAGCTGCTGGAGAAGATGGAGCAGAAGCAGAAAGCAGCAGAGAAGCAGGCTGAAGAGCTCATTAAAGAGCTGCAGCAGGAGATCACTGAGCTGATGAAGAGAGTCACTGATCTGGATGAGCTCTCACACACTGAGGATCACCTGCACCTCCTCCAGGTCAGTGGAGCTCCTTCTGTCTGCTCACATCACAGCACAACACTCCCCATGCTGAGGGATTTCTGCTCTCTCCTGCTGTAGATTTACCCGTCCCTGAGCAGACCTGCACACACCAGCAGCTGCTCTGAGATCAGTCTTAGTGACACTCATGAGAGTGTGGAGACTATGAGGAAAGCTTTGATTCAACTAAAGGAGACTCTAAATGAGAAACTCAACAAAACTGGTAAGAGAATGTCAGACTTTATTTTGACAGCAATGATCTTAGTCAAAGTTGGGAAAAAGGCACATGCATTGCATATGAAAGAATCATAAATCAAACATACAGTGTAATCCACAATGTCAAAAAAATCCATTATCAGTTCAGTCACATTAAGAATGAACATACTTAGTAATTTTATACTTAGTTCTTCACATTTGTGTTTTATCTAATTTGCTTTTCTCAAAAATTATTAAAAATAGAAATCATGCAAACTAGCAAAACACTTGGCAAAATGTTATCAATCAAGTCACCTGACACTGTTTCTCCTCTCAGTTATATATTTAGAGAATCTACAAAAATGCACCATGTATAAATGTATCATTCAACTTTTCCCCATGGTCTAGAGTTACAAAAGGAAACAAATATTGTAATGCATAGCAATATCGAATCGCAATACTTCACAATAATCACAATATATCGTATTGGCATGCAAGTATCATGATAGCATTTAATCTGGAAATAGGTGTATCGTCCCAGCCCTAGTGATTTATAGGCAGCAGTAAGGAAAACCAGAGGAGACACAAACATCCATCAGAGCACATAATCTGAACATACAAACTGTTTAAAGTTCTCTCATAATCTTTTATTGTCATTATTTCTCCACAGAGCTGAAGAAGATGCAGCGATATGCAGGTAAAGTCTTTTGTGTGTTTGATCACATTGTCACACAATAAGAGTTTAAAATCATATACCAAAGTCTACTCAATACATATTATAAATTTGTGGTATTGAGAAGTTCAGATCTTTATCTCTCTCCCAGTGGATGTGACTCTGGATCCTGATACAGCTTATCCAAAACTCATCCTGTCTGATGATGGGAAACAAGTGAGATATGGAGACATTAAGCTTGAACTCCCAGAAAACCCAAAGAGGTTTGACACTACTTGTTGTGTCCTGGCAAAAGAGGGATTCAGCTCAGGAAGATTTTATTTTGAGGTGCAGGTAAAGGGAAAGACTAAGTGGGATTTAGGAGTGGCCAAGGAATCCATTAACAGGAAGGGAAAGATCACAGAAAATCCTGAGCATGGATACTGGACTGTAATTCTGAGGAATGGGAATCAGTACAAGGTTCGTGAATCTCCTCCTGTCTCTCTGTCTCTGGGAGTGAATCCTCAGGTAGTTGGTGTGTTTGTGGATTATGAGGAGGGTCTGGTGTCCTTTTATGATGTGGAGTCCAGATCTCATATTTATTCTTTCACTGGTCAGTCTTTCACTGAGAAACTCTACCCATACTTCAGCCCTTGTAATAAAGAAGGTAAAAACATAGCACCACTGATCATCTCACATGTCAGATAAAATGCATTTACACCCAAATATTAATAAGAATATGAAAATAACTTTTTAGTGCTATGAGTTCATTGTTTTTCTGAAGGGTCAGAAATGTTTGCTCAAGACATTTTCTTTCTGCTGCTGTAGCTGTGAAAGTGAAATTACATGTAAAATGTTGTATCTCAACAAACATCTGTGTTCATTTCTATAATTGAAGATGAAGCTATGTATGCACTGCTGAAAACACACACAGATACGTGATAGAAACATAAGAGATTTTACTGAACAGGTGATTATACTGCTTCTGTATATCAAGCTGGAGTAAATTTGATCAGAATCCCAGGTTTAAATGTGAGACTCAGTTTGAGTATTGAATTGTATAAGAGGCTTTATATGTTTGATGTTTCACATGCTCTCATAAGAAATGGGTACATGAACTGAAGGGAAACTAAGGGATCAAGTTGTTTTAGATTTACATTAGGATTTTATCTTATTTAACTGTTTTGAGTAAAAAAAAAAAGTGCTTTATTTTGTGGTTTTGTTACACAAGTATTGTTTGCAGTAATCTCTAATTACTTCCTCAATCGTTTTGACACATTTCTCCAAATGAATGTTGCTCTCAAATCAGTTAACACAGCAAACTAAACACACTCTTATGCTTGCAAAACAGTTCACTATTCACTGCATAATGAAGCACTGCATTTTTTCCTATTAAAGGTGTTCTAAAAGATGTTTTGTGTTATATACTTTTGCAGTATTACTTGAAACTGTCTTTGCTAACTGATAAAAGACTATATATTAGGTGCACTGAAAGGAATATAATTAATATACATCATCTGTGCACGAGGTAGGGCCTTAAAAACATCAGCCAATGATCGTGTAAACGATTGGCCCTCTGGCTTGTCAATCACTGCCGTGACGTTTCTTGTGAGAGACGAGCGCGGCTGCGCGCTCCAGTAACTTTCCACACTCCACAGGCGCCGCATGCAATGTTTGTGTCAGGAGACAGGAGTAACAACTGCAGATTATGAGTTACCTGCGGTGAGTCCGACATAATGAATCCACTAACACGACACAGCGAATGCCAGTGGTAAACACTCGTGTTCCAATACTCGTGCTCCAATACTCGTGCACGAGTTTTGGGAGGCGTTCCCTCAAAATGAGCTGTGAAGGAGGAGGGTTGTTCTTACGCATGCGCTTGTTTCAAAAACTCAGTCTTTGGTTTCTCAGTTGTCGAAAACATCCTCTATAACACCTTTAATGCATTGTTCAAAAATAAATACAACAAAACTAAAAGTGTGTTCTCTGTTGATTTGATAACTTCAGCTGTAGATAAATACATGAATGAAAATACTTTTTTCGTGTTCTTTAATGATGTTCTTTAATGACAAGTTTAGTTGTATAACGATGAGTTTTTTTGCCTAAAAAAAAAAGAGTAAATAAATGTACTGCAATCACTGAATCAATGAATTTTGTAGATCTTGCCTCTCATTTACATCTAGCCAAAGAATTTAATAGCATATATTTTCACGAGTCATGCATCATGGGAAAAAACCCGTAAATGCTGGATCCATCCTTCTCCACAGGCCTCTTCCATCACTTGAAGAAGACTAAGGGTTGTCATCATATTATATACTTTCCATCTCCAAGAGGAGAATAGCCTATGCTGGAAGGAACACCATCCTGAAATGTGGGATGCTCAAGTCAGTGCTGAATGGTGAAAGTGTCCCATAACTACACAATTTTGCTCAATTTGCTCCTGATCACCCTGCAGAAAGTGGATTTCATTGAGGGAGTTAAAACAATTTAGGAGCCTTTCTGTGTTGTGCGACCCCTAGACAGTGTTGTGTGCCACAACACCAGTGGATTGGAGCACTTCTTGTCCAGGCACATTGACTGTGGCACAATGTTTATATTGGGCTGAACTCTCCGTCCAGCTTCCCTCAAGAAAAGATCATAATTTATGACATGGTAAATTAGCTGGCTCTGATTTCATTTGAAACCCATTTGTATCCTATCATTCTACCTCTTCTCCCTCGTCTCACACCTTGCTCACCCCTTCCTCTCTATCCATAATTTCTTCTCTTGCTCTTTCCACTAATACCATTGCCTTCCACTCTACCCCTCTCTTCTCCCTCTACTCCTCCATCTTCTTCTCTTCCTACATCCTCAATCTCTTCTTACTCCATCTCCTCTTCTTATGCCATCGATTCCTTTCTACCTCTTCCACTGTTCCTCTCCCTCTCAATATTCCTCTATCCTCTCCAAAACCTCTCACTCTTAAACCTCTTCCTTTTCCCATTCTTCTTCTTTTTTGTTTTTCTTTTTCCCTTTTATAGTTTTTGTAATTGAGATAGCTCTGTAAACAGCTGTGTTGTGTGTATTACTTACTCAGCAGATATTTATTTGGGGCAAATTGAGAACATTCCAAGTGCAACTGAGAAATAACAAATAACTGACAAATAACAGAGTTTTGTTTGTTGTGTTTGGAAAAATGGTGCACAAATAATTGTGATTTTTGTAAAAAGAGCTGAAATGGTTTTCGTCTGATATATTAAAGTTAGTTGGATGTATGAACTACTGTGAAAGCATTTGGGAATTTTGTACACAATGTTTTGAGAAAATGATGCATGTGATTTGTAATTTGCATGAAATGAAGGAAAATTTGCAGGACAATTAAAAAGAGTTCAGATTACTGTGTTAACAGTTTTGAGAACAATGACCTGAGTTTGGAGAAATGTGTCGAATCGATTGAGAAAACCTGTAAATTAAGACTCTAGCTTTCTGGCACACTCTCATATTTGAGGGTGCTAAGACTGAACATCCATCATCCTCTATTGAGACCTCACATCAGGCTAGAGCTCATCGTTTTTGTTTTATTAGCTCTATTTAGGTTTCCTGAGCACAGATAGATAATGCACCGTATTGTATTAGTAACGGTCCATAAAACGGTCCCGTACGGTTTACACGCTGTTAATACGACAGAATCTGTTCATTCCTGTTGTCTTCTTCTAGCTCCACATACGCGCACCCCTTCACACCGAGGCGAGGAGAGACATCCGTGCCTTCCAAAAGGGAAAAAAGGGTCAAGGATCACATTCCCTCAAAGAGACCTTTAAAATGGTGATCTGAGTAGCATTAGGACAGTGTTTTAAAGTTGTAGTTTGGTATTGCGAACTGAAATCATGAAATCAGTAGAGAACTGTGTGGTGTGAGAACAGATATATCCATCCCTGTGTTCAACTCTGGTGTGTTTCGTTTGGTTTTTTGAGCTCCCCTTTTACAACTTGGTGGATATCGAAAAGAAAGAAGAAATTAAATTAAGCCCTAACATGATGATGGAAAAATACGAGATGGGAGGAAAAATTAGATTTCAATGTTGTATCGCAATAGAGTTGTGTTCCCACAAGAAATGTTGCTCACAAATTTTTTGCATTATCTTGCACGAGTATCGTGTTCCCCTGAGAAGCTTTGCAAAGGGGACCCAACATTTTTTGAGGGGACGCAAAGTTTTAATATATATTTTTTCCTATCACCATGTTCCTCTAGGGGCTCTGAAAAAGTTTTCATAAGACCAAAATGGAGATGCATGAAAAATGTGAAGTAAATTGTATTTGGTTCAAGAGGCCTGTCCACCTCCGTCAAAGCAATGTAGACCACATAGCCTTGTAGACCACCACTGTCTGCCAGCAGCACAGCTCTCAACAGGGCTCAGCTGAACCTCCGCTCAGCCGGACACAGGGACATGCAGTCTTGTAGTCATCTACAAACCATGGTTACCTCAACTTCTCCACAAACTACCAGTCAGCAACTACAACAGAGAAAATGATTGCATTAGGGTCCTGTAGACTCCGTATGAACATGCTTTGAGAGTGTGTGTGTGTGTGTTCTTTAATACTAATATAATGTGTGTGTGTTTGTGTGGATGCTGTGTGACTGAGATATGATATATACTGTATATCCCTTATGTTGTTATGTCTTAATACCCTCATATTGTTTCACTTGTTGCACTGCTTCGGCTGTTATGTTAAGTTGCGACACTGGGTATTTAATTTCCGTTTTTTGGAGTGTCATCATCACCTCCAGTAATGGTTTATCCACCATTTAGATTCGGTTGTCTAGTCTTACCAGCTCAGCCAGCCTCTAAACTGCCTCTCACTTTCGTTAATGGAAAAAACAAGACCGCTCAATAACATTTTGGAGAATATCTTTGTATGATATAGACTAAAACTGTGTGTGGGTTTGTTTAATTTTTCAGTTTTTAAAATAAATATTTCACTCATATTGCTAGTTGTTTTGTCTCAATTCTGCTTGTGTAATTTTTTTGTGTGTCATGTCATAACCTCGTTGCTGAGGTTTTGCAGAGGGAAAAATTTTGATGCAAGGTTGTGCAATTATTTAGATTAAGCAACATAAAATGATTTGTTTGATCAATAATAATGACTGAATCTGTTGACATGTTGAAGATTAATCCAGCAGGTGTCACTAAAGAGTAGTTAATACAGGTAAGAGAAGATCATCTTGTTTCTCTAATCTGAATCTACATTATAACACTTTCTTTAACACCTGTTTTACTATCATTTCCAGTCTCATGTGGGAATAAACTATCAGAGCAGTAAAAACACATGTTAATATGTAGAAAATGTAGTTATAAATGCAGCTGTCTGTTCCATTTCTATAATAAAAACACATGTAGTTTTATATATGATTAGTTATGTATGCGATTAAAATGCAGCACTGCTCGAATAGGTCAAATGAACATTGACAGCTGGACAGAAATCCAATCGTTTTTTCTGTATTCACCTTTTTCCTGACATGCCTTCTGCATTTAGAATTATGGGAGGCACTTCCGGTTTGAGGTAATTTGTTAATACTTTTACACTATTATGTTATCTTTCAATGTTTGATGGTTGAAGGGCAACTAGAATAATGTCACTCCATTACATCGTAATGACATTCGTAGAGCGAGTCTGTCCCTGATTGTTTACAGTTTAACTGAAGTTATTCCCAAAGCATCATGGGGAGTAGGAAAAAGGTATCCACCTTTAATACTTTGCCTTAATTGAGATCTCATTCAGACAGCAGCAGAAGTCACTGTTCTTGCAGTAGGAAATTGCTGACTGGCTCCATCATCTACAGTATATAAAAACATTTCAGTCCAGCTTCACTCAGTCATTCTGAACTCCAGCATCTCCACTGCTCACAGATCATCTTGCTCTGATACACAAACACACGATCACTCCATGAAGAAGTGTGTTTCTATGGAATGAGGGATGGCCATCACAAATCTCCAAGTCATCAAGTACACATTGAGGCTGCAGTTTGGGTCAGGGGACAATGTTGTGTCTGGATGGTACACCTTGTTTGGTTTTTGCCTCTATTATGGTTAGAGTTTTACTAAATAATACAGCATAACCGAGTAAGCATAACTGCTCTTAGCAAGTTTACATTGCTGATGAATCGGACCACCACACAGGTTGCTTTGTACTGTACATTTGTTATAGCCTTGTGCTTCTGAAAAAAAAGGTGCATGACAAATTATGTAAATAGATGTTATGCCCACAAAATAACCTTTTTATTGAATTTGAGGAATTATGTCTTAAATATTGAAGATGTTTTATACAGCACAATCTGATATTTAGTAGGCCTACAAATGCTGCGTTCACGTCACCTCGTATTTACCGGAATCTTGAGATAACAACACGTGACGCTATATTCGGAGCTGTTCATGTCCTTTTTGGTCCTTGGACTGGGAATTATGCGTTTCCATGGCAGCACTATCAACGCCTAAATGAATCTACAGCGGTCAGGTGGTACAGCGGCCACGTGGTACATGTGGGAGCTTTCAGGAAACTCCCACCTTACAATCTGTAATTACGAGCTCTAGGACGTGAACGCTTTTTACAAGCTAGAATGTCGTAACTACAGGAATTACGAGGCCACGTGAACGCACCTAAAGCTAAGTAAATTCTGTTATGTTTTATGAGAAAAGATGGGAGGAGCTATGACATCACTGCTGGTGAGTGAGAGCTTTTGAGAAAGTGAAACTTAAACTGATCAATGACAGTCTGAAAACTGAACTGTTTTTCTCTTAAACGACAGAAAATTCTTTAAGATAATCTGAGACCACAGCTGATACTCACAAATAAGTAAGTGATAGTAATAGCCTATGACATTTTATACTAATGTACGAATGTATTTTTAATGTTAGTAGTCTGCTACAGTAGGCTAACTGGAATATATTAAGCTAATATATTAAGCAAAACCAGATTTTATGCATCAAGTACACAACTAGTTTGCTGAATTCTGATGAGTTTGCTTTATTGAAATGAGAACTACATGAAATTCTGACTAAGAAACACAGAAGTGAAATACGAAGTCGAACATTATGATTACAATAAAAAAAGATACAAGTTAAAGTTGCTATTACAGCTGTCGTGTAGGATAAATCTTTGTGCTGAATTTGTGTTATGTGTGATGTTGTCCTATAGGATTAAAGAGGAGAAAAGAGCAATGGCAGAATCATCACCAAAACAAAGCGATGCCAGGAGGAAGAGTCTGAATAAACCTCTAACAAGTCAGTAACTAAAAGAAAGAACTTGCATCAAATTATTTGGCTTTATTGTAATGTATTATTATTATTCTGGCATATAATAGCCTACTAATTGCTAGCTTAATTGTTGATGAGTTTTTGCTTTAGTCATTTTCATGTGTAAATCAGTTCTAAATGAAGGTGATTAATTGTGTTTATTCATCTTCGTCTTCAGCTCTGTCGTCCTCCAGTGGTCCTCTGTCAGAGGAGCTCCAGTGCTCGATCTGTCTGGATGTGTTCACTGATCCAGTCAGCACTCCATGTGGACACAACTTCTGTAAGAGCTGCCTGAACGAGTGCTGGGACAACAGTCAGATCTACTCATGTCCATTATGTAAAGAAACTTTCAGAAGAAGACCCGACCTCAAGATCAACACAACACTTAGAGAGGTTGTGCTGCTCTGTAGGGAAAAATCTGTCCAGAGTAAATCTGAGGTTCTCTGTGACATCTGTGATGATATAAAGATGAAAGCCCTGAAGATGTGTCTGGAGTGTCAGATCTCATACTGTCAAACTCACCTGGAGCCTCATCAGAGAGTCCCAAAGTTAAAGAAACACAAACTGATCGATCCTGTGGAGAAACTTGAGGACTATATCTGTCAGAAACATGAGAAACCTCTGGAGCTGTTCTGTAGAGATGATCAGACATGTGTGTGTTTGCTCTGCGCTGTGACAGACCACAGGAATCACAATACTGTTTCTGTGGAGGAGGAGAGTGGAGAGAGGAAGGTAACAACAACAACAACATGTTCAGACATTCATCTTAGATGGTGTTGAATCTGTTGTTCATTGTCTGTTTGTTCTGTCTGTAGTATCAGCTGATGAAGATGCAGACAGATGTGCAGCAGATGATCCAGGACAGAATGAAGAGGATTCAAGACCTCAAACACTCAACAAAACTCAGAAACGTGAGTACTTGTAAATGTGAGATTACTGGGATGTTTTTTATTAATTATTTTTTATGTAAAAATATTAGAGAAGAAAATTATTTTTTTTAATTTAAAGTTTTTTAATTTTGATTTCCATTTAATTTCATTGCTTTCTATGAGAAACAATTGAAATATCAAAGAGATTGAGAGTGGATATTTGTCAAATATAATTAAAGAAGTTAAATATTCTGTGTATTATGATGTTTAAATTTGCTCTCTAAAATAGGTGCAGAAGTAACCAAAATAATTTATTAATTGATTTATCAGGAAGTGTCAGAGAAAGAGAAAGCAGAGAGTATTGAGCTCTTCACCGATCTGATCCGCTCCATTGAGAGATGTCAGTCTGAGCTGCTGGAGAAGATGGAGCAGAAGCAGAAAGCAGCAGAGAAGCAGGCTGAAGAGCTCATTAAAGAGCTGGAGCAGGAGATCACTGAGCTGATGAAGAGAGACACTGATCTGGATGAGCTCTCACACACTGAGGATCACCTGCACCTCCTCCAGGTCAGTGGAGCTCCTTCTGTCTGCTCACATCACAGCACAACACTCCCCATGCTGAGGGATTTCTGCTCTCTCCTGCTGTAGATTTACCCGTCCCTGAGCAGACCTGCACACACCAGCAGCTGCTCTGAGATCAGTCTTAGTGACACTCATGAGAGTGTGGAGACTATGAGGAAAGCTTTGATTCAACTAAAGGAGACTCTAAATGAGAAACTCAGCAAAACTGGTAAGAGAATGTCAGACTTTATTTTGAAAGTAATGATAATTTCATTAATTGTTTAATGTGGGAAAAGGGAAAGTTGTCTTGCACATGAAATAATCTTTAAAGGATTAGTTCACTTCAGGATTAAAATTTCCTGATAATTTCCTCACCCCCATGTCATGCAAGATGTTCATGTCTGCCTTTCTTCAGTCAAAAAGAAATTAAGGTTTTTGAGGAAAACATTCCAGGATTTTTGTCCATATAGTGGACTTCTGTG
The DNA here is from genome assembly GCF_024489055.1 of Chanodichthys erythropterus. Lineage (NCBI taxonomy): Eukaryota > Metazoa > Chordata > Actinopteri > Cypriniformes > Xenocyprididae > Chanodichthys > Chanodichthys erythropterus. The sequence goes on along the minus strand of NC_090237.1, from coordinate 12,472,447 downwards.
GGATTCAACAGGTGGAAGGTCCAAATTACACTTTCAGTGCAGCTTCAAAGCTCTACTTGATCCCAGACAAGGAATAAGGGTCGTATCTACCGAAACGAGTGGTGACCCCCAATTGTCCCAGCCCTAGTAGTTTATAGGCAGCAATAAGGAAAACAAGTAGAGACAAACATCCATCAGAGCACATAATCTGAACATACAAACTGTATTAAAGTTCTCTCATTTTTTATTGTCATTATTTCTCCACAGAGCTGAAGAAGATGCAGCGATATGCAGGTAAAGTCTTTTGTGTGTTTGATCACATTGTCACACAATAAGAGTTTAAAATCATATACCAAAGTCTACTCAATACATTCTTTTTGATAAATTTGTCATATTGAGAAGTTGTGATTCAGATCTTTATGTCTCCTTCAGTGGATGTGACTCTGGATCCTGATACAGCTTATCCATATCTAATCCTGTCTGATGATGGAAAACAAGTGACATATGGAGACATTGAGCATAAACTCAAAAACAACCCAAAGAGGTTTGACACTTGTCCCTGTGTCCTGGCAAAAGAGGGATTGAGCTCAGGGAGATTTTATTTTGAGGTTCAGGTAAAGGGAAAGACAGACTGGGATTTAGGAGTGGCCAGAGAATCCATTAACAGGAAAGGTGAAATTACAGCATCTCCTGAGGATGGATACTGGGCTGTAGTTCTGAGGGATGGGAATCTATATTGTGCATTAGAGTGTTTTCCTGTCCCTTTGTCTCTGAGAGTGAAGCCTCAGGTAGTGGGTGTGTTTGTCGATTATGAGGAGGGTCTGGTGTCCTTTTATGATGTGGAGTCCAGATCTCATATTTATTCTTTCACTGGTCAGTCTTTCACTGAGAAACTCTACCCATACTTTAGCCCTTATGATAATAAAAAAGGAGAAAATGCAGCACCACTGATCATCTCACGTCAGATAAAATGAATTTACACCCCAATATTAATAAGAATATGAAAATATCTTTTTAGTGCTATGAATACTTGTTGTCAAACAATGTTTTCCAGCTTTGAAAATCTGCTGTATTTTTTTTTTTCAGCTGTAAAGTGTTCATTGTTTTTCTGAAGGGTCAGAAATGTTTGCTCAAGCCATTTTCTTTCTGCAGCTGTGAAAGTAAAATTACATGTAAAATGTTGGTTCTAAACAAACTGTTATTTCTATAATTGAAGATGAAGGGATCATCCAGTATATACAGGAAGAGAAACAATAGAATATTTAATTTCTGAATAAAGATGTGATAGATGGACAGGAGATGCATGGCATGCACATGGAAGTGCATTTTTGAAGTAAATTCATGCATGCTTTTTGAGACAATATTTCCCACAAATCCTGTGGTGGAGTTTGTCATGATTCTCTTTACACTTTTTTATCTGTAGAAAAATTGATATGAATATGAAACTGCCACCACAGTTTTAAACTGCTTAGTTAATAATGTAGCGATGTACAGTTATTAATCAATTTATGGATGAAATATGAATATCATAATTCAGAAAGCTTTATGACGTTCATATATCGACCCAACGGGGAATTAAACATATATGGTGAATTAACTACAACGAATTATAATCAATCACATATATGATTAGTTCTGGTTGAATAATTATGTGGAAAACTATCAGTTCGTCCACCGAAACGGACAATTATCCACAGATTATCATGACAGAAATGTTATTCTCGGGCCGGGAGACTAACTTTCTATCATAGCCTTCAAATATAGAGCAAGGATATTAGAATCAGAACGTTAAAGTGACTCGGTTGTTGCTAAAATGAGCAAGTGAACAAAAAGCATGGATAAAATGAGTTTAATATACGAAACGGGTAATACACAGGTTATACGGCTAAATGGACACAAGTAAATACAAATACATACAAAGTAGAGGGAAAGGCAGAAACGAAAGAGATGATCAAAGCAGGTCAAATTGCAACAGTTCACCTTTAAGAGCCAGCAAGGAAACTCAGTATTTAAGATCGTAAAGACGTTATACTTGCATAGGTTAGTCAGGGTGCTTGGAGTTTCGGAGCGCTCGGTTTGATAGTTGCTTCTTCTTCCGGAGGTTGTTTCGGCGAAGTTTCAAACGAAGGTTTAACTGTTGTAATATGACTGGAAAATAAAGAAGAGAGTCCGTCTTGACGGCAGGAACTCGTGCAGAAAACTTGTGCCACCAAAAGACGCATGTCATGGTGTTTTAAAGACAACAGACCAGAACGCCTTCTTGATAACGTCCTCCAATGCTAGCGTTGCAATTTGGCGGGTTTCCACATTCCTTTGTCCTGTCTCCCGAATAAATTTATGGTATGTTGAATCAGTGCATTTTCTTCATAGTGTTATTAAACATTGAACGATGCATTTGGCAGAAATGTAACGTACATGAGTGAATAGCTCTGATTCACAGCTTTACGGAGAGATCAAACTCGACAGGTGTCTCTCGTCATATAAAGAAGATACACTTTACACTCTATTACTATCGTTTAACATGAAAACCAACCTACTACAGTCAATTCTACGATTCTACACTAGTAACACATACATGCAGCGAGCACTACAATGGCAGGTACATTCATATTTGCAGGTATAATATTTGTGTATACAGTCTTTGTATGTGTGTGTGTGTCTGTGGGTGCGTGCGTGTATTTTCTCTTTTTATGACCGTTTGGAATTCGGGCCTGTCTTTCGAAACCCGATCCGTGGCGTTCGCATCTCCTTTGAAGTCACAGAGGAGAGGTTTGGGACTTATCGAAATAGTCATAAAAAGAAGGTCTCGTGATCCATTAGTGTCTGCCGGGCCGGAATCGATGTAAGATTTACAAACCAAAGTTCCGTGAATTGAGGCTCAAACACAGTTTATGGTGGGACCTGCTCATCCTTGAGACTGTGCAGACCCTACAATAATAAATCTTAAAATAATGGTTTTATCTAGATGTTAAAAGTTATGTGCAACTGAAAATATTCAATAAAATTTAATCTTCATGATGATCTATAGCACATTCAGTATAGCGGTATATATTTTGATGTGCTTCATAACCATGAGAAAAGATGTGAGGACCTATCCCCGCTAGAAATTTTACGTTCCCAGAACATGCCCAGAATGTCCCCACTGGTGTTAAGGACGTTGCCTAGTAACATTCCCAGTACGTTCACAGCCGGTCACGATGTGGAGTTCTTTTAAGGTTTGGGGGACGTTATTTGGTGGACCTTCACAGAACATTCAAGACGTTCTCTGAACGTTTAGGGAACCATATTTATTTGGAAATGTTCTCAGAACATCCCTGCTGCTACAGTTCAAAAAATTGAATTGAAAATTAGAGCTAAATTGACTAACAAATGTGGCTGTTCAAACAAAAACAATTTTTTCTTAAATGTCTTACAAAAACAAAAAACGCTCTTTACAGGTAATTCCTGGATTAATATTACAAAATCTCTTGCAGTAAGTCATTAGCTGACAACAGTACATGCATGAGCTAATATAACTGCTGTATCACTGCATCAGCAACTAAATAAAGCAACATGTAGCAGAACATCAGTGTTTCTGGATCATCACTGGTATGGAAGATACCTCACATTCCTCCGGGTCTATTCTGCGTGTAGAACACCAGCTAGCAAAGACCGACCACTTCTGGGCGTAGAGACGTCTGGTGGACGGAGCTCTAGCCTGCGAAATGGTATCTAGCACATTCCTGGGGAGGTCAGACGGCTCCCGTCGAGGATCCACAGATGTAGAGCCCAAAGCTCTGGCTGTGGGTGCCAGATTGTTCTGTTCGCCTGAGAGAGGAGGTCCCGTCTCAGGGGGATTGGCCATGGGGCTTTCGTGGAAAGCCGAAACAACTCTGAGGTCCAAATCTGGCTGCTCCAAAGTGGGGCCACCAACAGAACTTTGTGTCCATCCTCTCTGATCCGTCTGACGACCTGAGGGATCAGGGCGATCGGAGGAAAGGCATATAGAAGGGTATTGGGCCAGATGTGGGCCAATGCGTCGTCCTTCTTTGAAAAATAAATGGGGAATTAAAGTTGTCTCCTGAGGCAAAGAGGTCCACCTCTGCTCTCCCGAAGAACTCCCATATGGTTTGAACAGTCTGGGGGTGGAGCATCCACCCGTCCGAGGGGATGTTGTTCCGAGACAGCATGTCTGCTCCCAGATTGCTCTTCCCAGGTATATGAGTCGCCTTGAGCGAACGAACCCTTGGGGAATCCCATTCCAGAAGGCGCTTCGCCAGAGCGCATAAGCGGCTGGACAAAAGACCCCCCTGGCGATTTATATATGAGACCACTGTCATACTGTCCGATTGGACTAAGACGTGGCGACCCGTCAGACGAGAATGGAAGGCTTGGAAGGCTCGTATCACTGCCAATAATTCGAGGCAGTTGGTGTGAAGGTGGCTTTCCTCGTGTGTCCACGAGCCGAAGGCTGGACTGCCTTCGCACAGGGCGCCCCAACCTGAGTTGAATGCGTCTGTCGAGAGAACTGTCCTTCGTGTTTCCGCCTGTAGGGGTACTCCTAGAGTGAACCAAGTAGGGTTCATCCAAGGTTTCAGAGCCATTAAACAGGCCTGATTGACCTTGAGGCAAAGGCTCCCGTGACGCCAAGCATAAGGAGGGACCCAGGGTTTTCAGCCAGTACTGCAGGGGCCGCATGCGAAGCAGGCCGAGCTGGAGAACTGGGGAGGCGGAAGCCATGAGCCCTAGCAACCTCTGGAAGAGCTTCAGAGGGAGGTAGGCCTTGTTCCTGACGGAAGCCGTGAGCTGCTGAATGGCCAGAGTGAGTCTCTGGTGAGACTACGGCCGTCATGCGGACTGAGTCGAACACTGCACCCAGGAACGAGATACGTTGAGTGGGGAGCAGTGAGCTCTTATCTAGGTTGACCCTGAGACCCAGGCACTGTAAGTGGCTGAGGAGCACGGATCTGTGGTGTTCTAGTTCCGACGCGAGCTGGCCAGGATGAGCCAGTCGTCGAGGTAATTCAAAACTCGTATTCCCATCTGCCTCAGAGGGGAAAGAGCCGCATTCATGCACTTCGTGAAAGTGCGGGGGGCCAGGGAGAGCCCGAAGGGGAGGACCGTGTACTGATAAGCCACACCCTTGAATGCGAATCTCAAGAATCGCCTGTGGTGGGGGGCTATCTGGATGTGAAAGTAAGCGTCTTTCAGATCCAGCGAGCAAAACCAATCCTTGTGGCAAATCTGCGTGAGGATCTGCTTCAGCGTCAGGACTTTGAACTTTCGCTTCATAAGGGAAAGGTTCAACAACCTGAGATCCAAAATGAGCCTGAGACCATCGTCTTTCTTTGGTACCAGAAAGTAGCGGCTGTAAAAGCCCGACTCGCTCTCTGGAAAGGGAACTGTTTCTATAGCTTCTATAGCTTTCCTCAGCAGAGTTAAAACCTCGGCTCGGAGGACGTGAACGTCGTCCGCTTGTACCAAGGTCTGGATGACCCCCCCAAATCGCGGAGGTCTTCTGGCGAACTGGAGCGAGTAGCCCTGGATTATAACTTTTAGAATCCAGCTTGACACCCCGGGGATGGCTTTCCAAGCCTCGGCCCGTGTGGCAAAAGGGAGGATTACATCGGGTGACGGCCCGCCCTCACTGCCGGACACCGGAATGGGTGGAAGAGGAAATTTGCTCTTTTGTGAAGTATTTAAAAATTGGGTCGCCGTGAAAACGGCGGTTGGGGAGGGCACAATACTTGTGGGCCCTGTTATAGCAGGTTGTGTTATTCCCGTGCCCAGAAATGAACGAGGCGGAGGGGAATTTGCACGAAGGAGCTTCTGGGGTGGTCCGGCCGTGGCGGAACATGCCCCAGTCCTCTTCCTTTGCAGATCAGGATGACTTAGAAGTCGCCGGGTCCAGCGCAATCCTGGGCCGGGGTCCCTGGTGTCTCGGGAAGGATGAGCGCTTAGAAGGGCGTGAGCGCTGGCGGTGCTCCTTTGGCGGCGCTGCTTGAGAAGCGGAGGGAGCTGGCTTCGCCTGCTGAGCCGGCGCAGGCCTGGGGCGGCTAGAAGCAGACGCAGCGCTTGAGCGTTTAGGAAGGAAGTGTCTCATGGCCTGAGACGACTTCTGTGCAGCTGTGAAACGCTCCGTGAATCCCTCCACTGCTGGCCCAAAGAGTCCTGACGGGGGCATCCAAGAAGGCCGTCTTGTCCTGATCCTTTATCTCCGTCAGGTTAAGCCACAGGTGGCGCTCCAGCACAACGAGGCTGGCCATTGATCTGCCAATGGCCTAGGCCGTGGCTTTCGTGGCCCGCAGGGCTAAATCTGTGGCGCTGCGAAGGTCCCGAAAAGCAGGCGCATCAATGCCGGACCTGTCCAATGAGCGGAGGAGTTTGGCCTGAAATACTTGAAAAATGGCCATGGAGTGTAGTGCTGAAGCGGCTTGACCCGCTGAGGCGTAGGCCCTTCCTGCCAGGGCGGAGGTCATCCAGCAGGTCTTGGACGGGAGGGCTTTCTTCGTCTTCCATCCCACAGCCGCGGGAGGACAGAGGTGAGCGGCCACTGCTCCACAGCTGAGCCGCGCCGCCATTGGTTCAACGACTTGTCTATGAGTGAACCAATGACGGTGCAGTTACACTGCATTATTGAAAAGGCTTCAGTAGCGGGGAAAAAGGGAGACTTTTCCCCCATACGCAGTACGTGTGAAATATCGAAAGGGAACTAATCAATTCTCTTTCCGGCTCAGAATACATTGGTTTAGCGTATGGGTCTGTCACATGATTAAGGAACGACTCAAAACCCGAAAGACTCATGAAATGAACTAATCATTTGAATCAACAGGTGAACTACTACTAGCAGTACAAAACCTATAGAATATTGCACATGCGCGACTGAACGATTCACCCCCCGAGACGACTCGTTCTTCCTGAGTCACATTAAAGATTCGTTCAAAATGAACGAATCGTTCAAGAAAGACACATCACTACTAAAGACAGGTTTACCGTGTGTCTTAATCAGCTCCCTAGTTCAGTAGTCAGGGCACTGATAAGGGAATCAGCCACATTCACTTTTATGATATACTGATTCACGACCTAGGGAGCTAGGGAGCTGATTGAGACGCAGGTTTAGTTTGTAGCATTGATCCGCGGTTTGTAGAAGCAGCAATGGCATCGAGCGATTTTTGCAGGTTGTGCAAAAAAACATGAAAGTGATCGGTATTTACACTCACTTGAGCAATTTGTATGCTAACTAAAGAAGTCATTCAGCATCGTCGAGAGTTTAAAAGGCGACTCTGTTACTGTTCTGGTTCAGTGTAAATGAACGTGGAATATAGCCGCCCTAAACTACGTCATTGTCATGACAACCAAAAAGAATTCCAGTCAGCTCAGGCGGCGCGAGATTCAAGAAGCAGGGAGATGGAACATATAGAGCAAATAATAAAAATATTGTATACCATCAAGGGGCATTGAAGTAAAAGAGTCCTGTACTCACATCGTGAAGCAAACCACCAAAATAACAGCAGAGAATCATTGTGTGTCATTAATCGCCATTTGTAATCTTCTTATGAAGAGACTGTCGGATCAATGCTCTGCTACATTTCTCTCAGATAAGGTAAATGCTTAACACAATCGGCATCACTGTGATTGTGCATTGTTATTTTGGAGTGACGGTCGTGCGAGAGACGGGTAGATCAGATAGAGTTGGAAAGCTGCTTGCCATTACTTCTCTATCGTCATCGTGTTATACCCGCCAATGGCGAGCAAGGTGGATAAGCCAGTCTGTGATTGGTTCCCGCAAAAGTGTAACAGCGCTGTAGAAATTAATTCACGGGTTTCCAGACTGAGTTGCAGAGCGAAATCAAATCGCCGGCAGATCAGGCTGGGTTTACCCAGATTATAATATAGCATGTCTCACTCCACAAATATAATCATACATGAACAAGGATCTGAAAGGATGTGCGCTTGCTTATAAAAAAGTATGCTGTATGAGAAAATTTAGGAATGTGTTTACATGTATGGAAATTTATATTTCAAGCTGAAGAATATGTGTCACATGGTAAATGTTAAATTTCTCAGAATATCCATAAAATGTATGGCGAAGGGCTTTTGCCTGTATATATAGTGAGACGATAGCAGAAAGCAGGAGTGGTCTCCTGAAGAGGCTATCTCCTTGGTTGTACAATAAAGTAATAACACTTCTGTAATTAAAGATCTTTGACAAGTCATTTTTTACATAGAGCATAAACCACAACACATTCTTAAAGTAAAAGAGGTTGTTATTGAAAACCCTTACATTGTTCATATCACTTCACTTGCATCCTAATTATGAAAAAAAAGAAGAAAAAACATTTTACGTGTTTTAAATGTTTTTGTAGTAAAAATAAGTAATAATGTTTTTGTAATAAAAAGTAAACTACCCAATTTCACAAATATTTCAACCTTCCAAATGCAAGTATTTCTTCCCCCAAAATTCATTCACATAAAAGACCAGCAGAGGACAACAAGCAACACAACAATATGAAGCCTATACCAAATACTAAAAAAGTGTAAAGTATTTACATAACATATCAAATAGGCAATGCATTTTTTCTTACAATGTAAGAACACTTTCAGTATAAGCTCCTCTAACTGAATAGTTAACTGAAAGTCCATGGTTCTTCCTGTGCTGGCACTTTAATGTTGAGACGATACCACCTCAAACAAATTTCACATTGAACCTGGAAGGAAAATAGGAAATGCTGTTAGATTTATTTGCACAGTATTGTAATTATTAAATGTAGTTGTGAAAACTGTCACGGTGGCTCACACACGAAGACGAGAGACAGATCCAAGTGCAGGTGTTTTTATTAGGGTAATCCAAAATCGTAGTCCACAAACAAGCATGGGTCAAAAGCCAGGTAATCAGTCCATCAAAAAACAAGAACAAAACACGGGAACAGGAAACAACACAGACCGGGGAATGTGAACTGAAAACTCCAGGATGTGAACAGAAACAGACATGTATTATGTAATCAGTGTCTGTCTATTTATACCCTGACAGCTGGTTGTAATGATGTGATAAAGGGATAATGAGTCCGGCAGTGCGTTATGGGTAATGTAGTGAATGCAATGGGTGGAAATGAGAGTCCGGAATGGAATGCCCTCTAGTGGCTGAAAGGGCACTCTCACTGGTGATCATGACATTACCCCCCCTCAAAGGAGCGGCTACCAGACGCTCCACCAGACAAAACACAAAAAACTCAGGAGGGAGGTGGACCGGAGGAGGATCAGGGGGAGGGATGGTGGGCCAGATCCAGGGCACCCCACTGAAAGCCAGGGTGGTGCTGGAGGAACTGACCATGCTGGTTCCAGCGGGTCTGGAATCCTGGCTGATGGAGTCCTGGCTGATTGCCAGGGTGGTGCCGGAGGAACTGACCAAGCAGATTCCAACGGTTCAGACGGCCTGGGCAGTGGCGGCAGGGCAGAAAGCCTGGGCGGCGGCGGCAGGGCAGAAGGCTTGGATGACGGCGGCAGGACAGAAGATCTGGGCGGTGGCGGCAGGGCAAGGCGCTTCAGTGGCGCCGGCAGGGCAAGGCGCTTCGGTGGCGCCGGCAGGGCAAGGCGCTTGGAGAACCCACGAACAACCACCAGAGTGGTCTCCAGGCCTTGTACGACGGAGGAAGCCCTTTTCCTCCTTCTCCTCAGCTTATGAGGGTGAGGCAGTGGCTCACCCAAAATGGACTCACTAGCTGGAGCGGACTTACTGACCGGAGCGGGCTCTGGAGCAGGCTCACTGGTTAGAGCGGACTCACTGGCTGGAGCGGGCTCTGGAGCGGACTCACTGGCTGGAGCGGGCTCTGGAGCGGACTCACTGGCTGGAGCGGGCTCTGGAGCGGACTCACTGGCTGGAGCGGGCTCTGGAGCGGACTCACTGGCTGGAGCGGGCTCTGGAGCGGACTCACTGGCTGGAGCGGACTCACTGGCTGGAGCGGGCTCTGGAGCGGACTCACTGTCTGGAGCGGGCTCTGGAGCGGACTCACTGTCTGGAGCGGGCTCTGGAGCGGACTCACTGGCTGGAGCGGGCTCTGGAGCGGACCCACTGGCTGGAGCGGGCTCTGGAGCGGACCCACTGGCTGGAGCGGGCTCTGGAGCGGACCCACTGGCTGGAGCGGGCTCTGGAGCGGACCCACTGGCTGGAGCGGGCTCTGGAGCGGACCCACTGACTGAAGCGGACTCACTGGCTGGAGCGGGCTCTGGAGCGGACTCACTGGCTGGAGCTGATTACATAATACATGACAGCTGGTTGTAATGATGGGATAAAGGGATAATGAGTCCGGCAGTGCGTTATGGGTAATGTAGTGAATGCAATGGGTGGAAATGAGAGTCCGGAATGGAGTGCCCTCTAGTGGCTCAAAGGGCACTCTCACTGGTGATCATGACATTACCCCCCCTCAAAGGAGCGGCTACCAGACGCTCCACCAGACAAAACACAAAAAACTCAGGAGGGAGGTGGACCGGAGGAGGATCAGGGGGAGGGATGGCGGGCCAGATCCAGGGCACCCCACTGAAAGCCAGGGTGGTGCTGGAGGAACTGACCAGGCTGGTTCCAGCGGGTCTGGAATCCTGGCTGATGGAGTCCTGGCTGATTGCCAGGGTGGCGCCGGAGGAACTGACCAGGCTGGTTCCAGCGGGTCTGGAGTCCTGGCTGATTGCCAGGGTGGTGCCGGAGGAACTGACCAAGCAGATTCCAACGGTTCAGACGGAAAGCCTGGGCAGCGGCAGCAGGGCAGAAGGCTTGGATAACGGCAGCAGGACAGAAGATCTGGGCGGTGGCGGCAGGGCAAGGCGCTTCAGTGGCGCCGGCAGGGAAAGGCGCTTCGGTGGCGCCGGCAGGGCAAGGCGCTTGGAGAACCCACGAACAACCACCAGAGTGGTCTCCAGGCCTTGTACGACGGAGGAAGCCCTTTTCCTCCTTCTCCTCCGCTTATGAGGGTGAGGCAGTGGCTCACCCAAAATGGACTCACTGGCTGGAGCAGACTTACTGACCGAAGCGGGCTCTGGAGCAGGCTCACTGGTTAGCTTACTGGAGCGGACCCACTGGCTGGAGCGGGCTCTGGAGCGGACCCACTGACTGAAGCGGACTCACTGGCTGGAGCGGGCTGTGGAGCGGACTCACTGGCTGGAGCGGGCTCTGGAGCGGACTCACTGGCTGGAGCGGGCTCTGGAGCGGACTCACTGGCTGGAGCGGGCTCTGGAGCGGACTCACTGGCTGGAGCGGGCTCTGGAGCGGACCCACTGGCTGGAGCGGGCTCTGGAGCGGACTCACTGGCTGGAGCGGGCTCTGGAGCGGACTCACTGGCTGGAGCGGGCTCTGGAGCGGACTCACTGGCTGGAGCGGGCTCTGGAGCGGACTCACTGGCTGGAGCGGGCTCTGAAGCGCACTCACTGGCTGGAGCGGGCTCTGGAGCGCACTCACTGGCTGGAGCGGGCTCTGGAGCGCACTCACTGGCTGGAGCGGGCTCTGGAGCGGACCCACTGGCTGGAGCGGGCTCTGGAGCGGACTCACTGGCTGGAGCGGGCTCTGGAGCGGACTCACTGGCTGAAGCGGGCTCTGGAGCGGACTCACTGGCTGGAGAGGGCTCTGGAGCGGACCCACTGGCTGGACCTGGCTCTGGAGCGGACACACTGGCTGGAGCGGGCTCTGGAGCGGACTCACTGACTGAAGCGGGCTCTGGAGCGGACCCACTGGCTGGAGCGGGCTCTGGAGCGGACCCACTGGCTGGAGCGGGCTCTGGAGTGGACTCACTGACTGAAGCAGACTCACTGGCTGGAGCGGGCTCTGGAGCGGACCCACTGGCTGGAGCGGGCTCTGGAGCGGACCCACTGACTGGAGCGGGCTCTGGAGCGGACTCACTGGCTGGAGCGGGCTCTGGAGCGGACTCACTGGCTGGAGCGGGCTCTGGAGCGGACTCACTGGCTGGAGCGGGTTCTGGAGCGGACCCACTGGCTGGAACGGGCTCTGGAGCGGACCCACTGGCTGGAGCGGGCTCTGGAGCGGACCCACTGGCTGGAGCGGGCTCTGGAGCGGACTCACTGACTGAAGCAGACTCACTGGCTGGAGCAGGCTCTGGAGCGGACCCACTGGCTGGAGCGGGCTCTGGAGTGGACTCACTGACTGAAGCAGACTCACTGGCTGGAGCGGGCTCTGGAGCGGACTCACTGGCTGGAGCGGGCTCTGGAGCGGACTCACTGACTGAAGCGGACTCACTGGCTGGAGCGGGCTCTGGAGCGGACCCACTGGCTGGAGCGGGCTCTGGAGTGGACTCACTGACTGAAGCGGGCTCTGGAGCGGACTCACTGGCTGGAGCGGGCTCTGGAGCGGACTCACTGGCTGGAGCGGGCTCTGGAGCGCACTCACTGGCTGGAGCGGGCTCTGGAGCGCACTCACTGGCTGGAGCGGGCTCTGGAGCGCACTCACTGGCTGGAGCGGGCTCTGGAGCGCACTCACTGGCTGGAGCGGGCTCTGGAGCGGACCCACTGGCTGGAGCGGGCTCTGGAGCGGACTCACTGGCTGGAGCGGGCTCTGGAGCGGACTCACTGGCTGAAGCGGGCTCTGGAGCGGACTCACTGGCTGGAGTGGGCTCTGGAGCGGACCCACTGGCTGGAACAGGCTCTGGAGCGGACTCACTGGCTGGAGCGGGCTCTGGAGCGGACTCACTGGCTGAAGCGGGCTCTGGAGCGGACCCACTGGCTGGAGCGGGCTCTGGAGCGGACCCACTGGCTGGAGCGGGCTCTGGAGTGGACTCACTGACTGAAGCAGACTCACTGGCTGGAGCGGGCTCTGGAGCGGACCCACTGGCTGGAGCGGGCTCTGGAGCGGACCCACTGACTGGAGCGGGCTCTGGAGCGGACTCACTGGCTGGAGCGGGCTCTGGAGCGGACTCACTGGCTGGAGCGGGCTCTGGAGCGGACTCACTGGCTGGAGCGGGCTCTGGAGCGGACTCACTGGCTGGAGTGGGCTCTGGAGCGGACCCACTGGCTGGAACAGGCTCTGGAGCGGACCCACTGGCTGGAGCGGGCTCTGGAGCGGACTCACTGACTGAAGCGGGCTCTGGAGCGGACCCACTGGCTGGAGCGGGCTCTGGAGCGGACCCACTGGCTGGAGCGGGCTCTGGAGTGGACTCACTGACTGAAGCAGACTCACTGGCTGGAGCGGGCTCTGGAGCGGACCCACTGGCTGGAGTGGGCTCTGGAGCGGACCCACTGACTGGAGCGGGCTCTGGAGCGGACTCACTGGCTGGAGCGGGCTCTGGAGCGGACTCACTGGCTGGAGCGGGCTCTGGAGCGGACTCACTGGCTGGAGCGGGCTCTGGAGCGGACCCACTGGCTGGAGCGGGCTCTGGAGCGGACCCACTGGCTGGAGCGGGCTCTGGAGCGGACTCACTGACTGAAGCGGACTCACTGGCTGGAGCGGGCTCTGGAGCGGACCCACTGGCTGGAGCGGGCTCTGGAGTGGACTCACTGACTGAAGCAGACTCACTGGCTGGAGCGGGCTCTGGAGCGGACTCACTGGCTGGAGCGGGCTCTGGAGCGGACTCACTGACTGAAGCGGACTCACTGGCTGGAGCGGGCTCTGGAGCGGACCCACTGGCTGGAGCGGGCTCTGGAGCGGACTCACTGGCTGGAGCGGGCTCTGGAGCGGACTCACTGGCTGGAGCGGGCTCTGGAGCGGACTCACTGGCTGGAGCGGGCTCTGGAGCGGACCCACTGGCTGGAGCGGGCTCTGGAGGGGACTCACTGACTGAAGCGGACTCACTGACTGGAGCGGGCTCTGGAGTGGACTCACTGGTTGGAGCGGGCTCTGGAGTGGACTCACTGGCTGGAGCGGGCTCTTGAGTGGACTCACTGGCTGGAGCGGGCTCTGGAGTGGACTCACTGGCTGGAGCGGGCTCTGGAGTGGACTCACTGGCTGGAGCGGGCTCTGGAGTGGACTCACTGGCTGCAGCGGGCTCTGGAGTGGACTCACTGGCTGGAGCGGGCTCTGGAGTGGACTCACTGGCTGGAGCGGGCTCTGGAGTGGACACACTGGCTGGAGCGGGCTCTGGAGTGGACTCACTGGCTGGAGCGGGCTCTGGAGTGGACTCACTGGTTGGAGCGGGCTCTGGAGTGGACTCACTGGCTGGAGCGGACTCACTGACTGAAGCGGGCTCTGGACCTTGGGGGAAGAAGGGAACCTTCCTCCTTCTCCTCCTCCTCCTTTTACCAGGGTTAAGCAGAAGCTCAGTGCCTACCTCCCCTGTGACTTCTGGAACGGATTCATGGGCTGGAGCATGTACACTGCCTGGTAGATTAGGTGGGATCCCCCTACCCCGATCTTCGAGGTAGTAGACGAACCCCCAAAAATCCATGTCACCCAATCCATCTATCTCCCTCGACGGCAACGGGTCATCCAGACAACCGTTGAAAAGGTCAATCAGACACGCATCATTGTAACCTAGCCCTGCCGCCAGGGTCCAAAACATTTGTGCCAATCCACCGACCTGATGACCCTGTTGCCGCAGGGTGATTAGATTGCTCAGGCGAGCCATCCGTTCCCTCACAGTGGTAGGAGGAGTGATGTGGATCCCCATCCTGCTGGATCGTTAGATGCTGGAGTTTTCTGTCACGGTGGCTCACACACAAAGACGAGAGACAGATCCAAGTGGAGGTGTTTTTATTAGGGTAATCCAAAATCGTAGTCCACAAACAAGCATGGGTCAAAAGCCAGGTAATCAGTCCATCAAAAAACAAGAACAAAACAGGAACAGGAAACAACACAGACCGTGGAATGTGAACTGAAAACTCCAGGATGTGAACAGAAACAGACAGGGTATAAATAGACAGACACTGATTACATAATACATGACAGCTGGTTGTAATGATGTGATAAAGGGATAATGAGTCCGGCAGTGCGTTATGGGTAATGTAGTGAATGCAATGGGTGGAAATGAGAGTCCGGAATGGAGTGCCCTCTAGTGGCTAAAAGGGCACTCTCACTGGTGATCATGACAAAAACACATGCTTTCACTTAAAACGAAAAGTCAACAGCCAGAAATTGGATAAACAATACCCAGTCGTAGAGCACATCTACTGGATCTCTTTGTCTGTATCCACAGTTTGAGCATTGATCATCTTTGTGACGTATTTCTTTGCGTTCACACTTAATGTATTGCTTCTCTTTTGGGGGTAATTCTTTTTGGGGGCAGTGTGTGATTATGGTAGTCTTAAACAACATGAACTTTGCTTAGTTTCTATTATTACTGTTTTGGATCTACACATGCTAAATATCTTTTTTAAAACAGACTATCATACCCGAATTTTTGGCATGCCTTTTCGGCTTCTTGCATTTCATTTATACCACTCAGAGAGTCAAGCACGAAAAGGTCAGTCTGAGCATATACAAACTAAATTGGATAAAAAGAAACAAATAAATTAGCAAATAAATGTCACTGAAAGATCAAACATGTCTAAATGGGCATGTGTAGTAGCTTATCATTGAAATTAGCACTCTTTTACTTACCACAAACCTGCAGTGATTTTTGGTGATATTGACAAAAGTGATGACCCCATCATATTGCTCTAAGTTGACCTGTTTATCAAAAATTTAAAAGATCATGTCTGTGCAGTGTACATGTGAAAATTAAATATCATAAGTAGTTGCATTCACTTTTCAAAATCCTTGCTGTTCCATCTGCTCTCTTGTGTACGGTGGCCGAGAGAGCTCAACGCGCTGCAAATAAAGAAAACATCTTCATCAGTTTGACAACACACGCGCTGCAAACTCCACAACACTTACAAATAGTGAAACGCACTGCAAATAAAGAAAACATCTTCATCAGTTTGACAACACACGCGCTGCAAACTCCACAACACTTACAAATAGTGAAACGCGCTGCAAATAAAGAAAACATCTTCATCAGTTTGACAACACATGCGCTGCAAACTCCACAACACTTACAAATAGTGAAACGCGCTGCAAATAAAGAAAACATCTTCATCAGTTTGACAACACACGTGCTGCAAACTCCACAACACTTACAAAAAGAAAAACGCGCTGCAAATAAAGAAAACATCTTCATCAGTTTGACAACACACGTGCTGCAAACTCCACAACACTTACAAAAAGAAAAACGCGCTGCAAATAAAGAAAACATCTTCATCAGTTTGACAACACACGCGCTGCAAACTCCACAACACTTACAAAAAGAAAAACGCGCTGCAAATAAAGAAAACATCTTCATCAGTTTGACAACACATGCGCTGCAAACTCCACAACACTTACAAATAGTGAAACGCGCTGCAAATAAAGAAAACATGTGGAGTTTGCAGCGCGTGTGTTGTCAAACTGATGATGTTTTCTTTATTTGCAGCGCGTTTCACCATTTGTAAGTGTTGTGGAGTTTGCAGCGCATGTGTTGTCAAACTGATGAAGATGTTTTCTCATTTGCAGCGCGTTGAGCTCTCTCGGCCACCGTACTTGTGCCATTTAAAATGACACCTGTGGTGTCATGGCTTAGCTGGTAGAGATTTGCATCCTCCTTATTAAGTACAGCTCTGAAATAGCACTCAATAGTCTAAAATGATAAAGCATTTCAATTTGAATCACATTACTTGATTGACATACATTGAGGACAGCATTTACTGTTACATACAAATATAATTGTAATTATGCATTTAGATTTTTGTTCTGTAATGTGTACCTCTCCAAATAACCATTCATGTGGCCTCAGTGCATTGAATTCCTTGTGATGTAAAAGGAACTCGAGATCCTGGCTAGGAGACTGAACAGTGGCTACTAGCAGCTCTGTATGTTCCTTCTTCTTCAATAGCATCTGGATCTGCAATGATATGAAGTTCATAGAGTAAATAATAGCGTACCTTCATATATGCAATTAATAGTTTAAATTTTTGTTCTAATGTCTTCATTAACTGTTCATCCGCAGGAGGCTGACATGCATCAGAACTTGAAGTTTCCACTTCCACATCCTTCTTGATCCTCTTTTTGGGGAGCAGGTATTTTATGTGGAACAGAAAAGAATTTGGATTTGGTGGATGGGAAACGGTTCAAAGGTGCCTCAGGTTGCCGCAAAAGCTTTTGAGGAAGTTCATGCTTGATGATATGCTCTGTATACCTCGCTTGTAGAGACTTGTGCATTTTTCTTATGAATGTCCCTGGTTTGACTTTTCTTTCTTTATGCATTATGGAATGTTTGACAATTCCAAACCACCTTTCAATGTGACAGTTGGCATCTCTTGTTTTTGGTTGTTTCTTTGTTATCTCCATGTACTGTTCATGACATTCATCCATCAGGTCTTCCAACAGCAAGCCACTCCAAAGAGGAAAGATAGCAAGGTACATATCAAAGAGGACTGTGAGGATGCCTGGACAAAAGTATGGGTTGTCTTCTGTTGCCAACCCTGTGTCATCATCAACCATTTCTTTCTTCACCTCTTTCATAATCTGCTGAAAAAAGGCATAGAATGATGATTTGCCACTGATGGTCGTTGCATGTGTTCTGTCTTCACTTTCACACATTTCCCAGTCTTCAGATCGGAGAGTTTCTTCCAGTGGCTCCTCTTTGGATCTTGAAATGACACTCTCCAAAATAAGCAGACTTTCTTTGACGAGGTCTGTGTTTTGTTGGGTTGTGAGCAAGGCACATAATGCACGGAACACCTTTCTTGATTAAGTCATGTTGCTGGCATTTTGAAGTCTTGCGAAAGCATATGTGGCAAAGTATCCCAGTCCTTTGTCTTCTGTTTCCCTACAGATTGCCTGTCTGACAACTTTCAGGATGTGAGCAGAGCAAATGTGTAGTACAGTATATGACTTCATTTCATCCACTGATTTTTTTGTTCATGCAGAAGTTATATGCTCTGTTGAGGTAAGTGCTGATGTGCTATTTGTTGAAAGTGAGCATCACACTTTGTATTAAAGCCCAGCTATAATCAGTTTCGACCTGGTGAATTTTTATTTGGGTGTACTTTGATAAATGCAAAGTGAATCGCATAAGCCAAAATGTGATTGGTGGTACTGAGTGCTTCATTGGAGAGCATTTCACAAATAGGCAGTGGTGGTGCATCTCGACCTGCATTTCCTGGAAGAGTGAGTGCATAGTACAACACCGGTTTTGGCTGTTCTGGAATTTTTGACACTACACCACCAGTGGCATCAAGATAGAGGGACACAGGAGACTTACTTCGCAAATGATGCACAAGAATGCTGATCCCCAACTCAGAATACAAATGAACAATGAACCGATTCACACTGAAATGCTGTTTGTAGCCTGGTATTTTGAAGTATTTTTCGTCAATGTCCTTAAATATTGTCTGCATTAAGGATATTTCCATCTTGATGTTAGAGTGTTTAATGAAGTCATATTATCTGAAAAAGTTCAGTATCAAAGGACTAAGGCTTTTTTTGATGGACACACACAGTTCCAGTTCAATAGCTTTTGAAAACACACTCACAGCCTTTCAAAAGAAGTTGGAAAATATTTATATTAATGTAAAGAACAAATGAAAAGTGTTTAATGAAGTCATATTAACTGAAGAAGTTTAGTATCAAAGGTCTAAGACTGTTTCACAGACAGTTCCAGTTCCACATAGTGCGCATTAGCGACATTTGGTCGTCAGTCTTGTTTCTCCACCATATCTAAATCATCTAAATCACAGATCTACGGTTTGAAAAAGCACTTGACCAAAGCTTCGTAAGTCCGTGACATACGGAATCACTCTTGTCTTGAATCAGTTATATCTAATATAAAGTAATCTCATCTAAATTAATTAATTTATGCCTCAAAGCCTCGGTATCAACCGTCCCATCACCAGACTTAAGTACCATGGACAGTGAGTCTTTATCACGCTGTCAATCGAAACTTGCACTTTGTAGATGGTTCCTCAGATTAACGATGACGTCACAGCACTCCATACTTCTCTACTATTTGGTAGGGGAAAAGCAGTAGGCGAGCGAGTAAGTATGTCAGAAGCAAAAAGAGTAGGCGAAAATTACCTTGGTGACGTAATGATGCTCGCGAGATTCGGCTGTGCGCCTACTTAAAGTGCGTCCGAAACCGCCTACTTACCTACTATATAATAGGGGAAAAGCAGTAGACGAGCAATTAAGTATGTCAGAAACCTCAGTAATCATAAATGAGTAGTCGAGGAGTTCCCGGATGGCCTACTACTTCCGCCCAGATTCGGAAGTGTTTCTCGATAGATACTTTTCTATCCCAGGAGGCCACGGGAGAGGATACGTCATAATCAAACACTTGAGAAAAGTGACGCGGATGCTGTTAAATGTGAGTATTGAAAACCAAAAACACATTTGTTGAACTACTGTAGAGTAAACTGCTGAATGTGTGAAGATGCTAGACA
This sequence comes from Chanodichthys erythropterus, assembly GCF_024489055.1. Classification (NCBI taxonomy): domain Eukaryota; kingdom Metazoa; phylum Chordata; class Actinopteri; order Cypriniformes; family Xenocyprididae; genus Chanodichthys; species Chanodichthys erythropterus. The sequence goes on along the minus strand of NC_090237.1, from coordinate 12,453,103 downwards.
CTATAGTTGTGACTTTACTGTAAAACACGATTTATTATGTATTATGTAGATAATGGAGGGCTGTTTGATAAAAGATGCAAAGAAAAGCGAGGATTAAACTCCAAAACCTGACTTGAATTAACCTAACAAATGAGTTTGGGCTAAAACGTTTCATAAAGGGTAATTGAAGTTCACCTAGTCCCGCTAATTCGATCCAGGTTTACCTAGTCAAGATAATTTAGTGTGCACGCTTTTCTTAAGCAGTCCTAAAGGACGATCATGGATCAAATCGATCCACCACAGGAAACGGCATACATTTTGTGCTATTTTATGCATTTGAGACATGGTGTTTTCCTTAGTGCATAACTTACTTTTCACAAGTTTATTCTCCATCTGTAAATGTTAGAAAGTAATGCAAATATTTCTATTTTGAGGCAAAACCTAACATTGAACGAGCGCTGCTGCGCGCATGCGCGCTAAACAGACGGGACGCAATAGAAGCGCAATAATTCTGAAATATACATTTCGCTAAAATATTTGATGTTGGACATTAAATGTGCCTTATGTACACTTTCAAACCTACAAGTAAGTGTATTTTTATGATAGTAACTGTAAATGGACTATTGTAATGCGGTAAATCAATATACTTTGGGACAATTACTGAGTTTAGATTCATCTTACCAATTAAAATTTAGTCTGTGCATATTCATTTTAATTTTTAATTTTGTGATTTTAATTTCTGCTGTTCTAATAACCATAAAGAGTACTACTGCCAAACAAAACCAGAGAGAAATGTATTCATATATTTTAAAACAATCTAATTAAATATTAAATATTGGGCACAAAACATTTAGCCATTTATATACAGTACAGTCCAAAAGTTTGGAACCACTAAGATTTTTAATGTTTTCAAAAGAAGATTCGTCTGCTCACCAAGGCTACATTTATTTAATTAAAAATACAGTAAAAACAGTAATATTGTGAAATATTATTACAATTTAAAATAACTTTTCTATTTGAATATATTTCACAAAGTTACTTATTTATTATTTATAGCTGTTTTTTTTTTACTGTATTTTTAATTAAATAAATGTAGCCATGGTGAGCAGACGAAACTTCTTTTAAAAACATTAAAAATCTTAGTGGTTCCAAACTTTTGGACTGTACTGTATATATATATATATATATGTTAATAAAGTCAAATAATTGTATGTGAGAGAGTCAGTTGTAATATCATTGCGTTCCTATTGGTCAGTGTTAGAGGAGCTCAGCTTAGCCTGACAGTTAGCCTGCTCCAGACCAGGGGTGCGTTTCCCAAAGCGAACTATGGTCGTAAGTTCCGTCGTTACCAATAGAGTTCAATGGGACTTACAACCATAGTTCACCAACGATGCTTTCGGGAAACGCACCCCAGGCTAGTTTCCCAGCATAAGTTGCCAGAGTAACTGAGTTTGAACTAATTTAAGTTTGTTTTATGAAACAGAATTCATTGACAACAAGTCTGACTAAGTAAAATAAGCCTGGCTTGTTTTCTAATCTTGTTTTATGAAACAGCCCGCGGGATCTCTAGTAAACACACATAACTTAATTCTCCGAAGTGGAATTACATATTCTAAACCATATACATCTTAAAGATGCTTATTAAATGTTTATTTAACCTCTGACAGGAACATCTTTAAGTATTATGACTTATGAGTGCTGGATTCCCTTACAGAAAAAACACATGAACTTCACATGTGCAAAAACACATGTGGTCACATGTGACCACATGCACATGTGATTTTTGCACATGTGAAATTTAACATGTGAAAAGCACATGTGATCACATGTGACAAAATGCACATGTGAAATTTAACATGTGTTCACATGTGATCACATGTTTTTCACATGGGAAATGTGTGCTTTTGGAACATTTACACATGTGAAACACATGTTTTCCCATGTGAAACACATGTGAAACCCATGTTTTCCCATGTGAAACCCATGTAAACATGTGTATATTCCCATGTGAAACCCATGAAATCACATGTGAAACATGTATAAAATAGCCATGTGAAATGCATACATTCCCATGTGAAAACCATGTAATCACACGTGAAATGTATATTCCCATGTGAAACCCATGTGATGGAATGTGTAACCCATAAAGTCTCATGTGAACCCCAAGTAATCACATGTGAAATGTATATTCCCATGTGATCACATGTTAAACCCTTATATTCCCATGTGAAACCCATGTAATCACATGTGAAACGCATATTCCCATGTGAAAACCATGTGATCACGTGTTAAACCCTTAAATTCCCATGTGAAACCCATGTAATCACATGTGAAATGTATATTCCCATGTGAAACCATGAGATCACATGTGAAACATGTACATTCCCATGTGCGATCCTTGGAATAACATTTGAAACCCATCAACAATCATTTCTAACAAAACAACAACAGAAAATGATAGCATGTTCTTATGTAGGGCCTATAGCCATGTTTCCCAACATTAAAACAAACAATTCAAATTTATTTACAATTCTTTATTTATAAACAATTATTTTATTTAATTTCATTAGAAATACAAATGTGAATATGAATTTTTAAAACAAAAAAGCAAAACCAAATATAAAAATATGAATTGTGAGTTTCTGAATGTGTGGAATGTCGTTTCAGTCCTCTGTGTCTCCTTCAGCAGGTTTCCTGTTTTGGGATAGTAAAACAATCAGATTAGGGCAGTGCAAACATCTATCCTGATAAAGTAAACTTAATAAATAAAGTAAACTATCCTGATAAAGTAAAGTTTTATTTCTTTTCTTTATGGATTTCAGGATCGTATATGATATGTTATATTGGTAGTAGCCAATCAAATCCTGTGCGCACCTACAGCATGCCCTCTAGAAGCCATCCAAAATGGGAGTTCTAATGACTCTAAGGATTTCTAGTGAGGTAAAAACATAGCATATAAAGATTTGTATCTGACTCAGAGTATTCTATTTATGTCTACGTATATGCAGGGTTCGTACGGGTGCTTGAAATCCTTGAAAGTGCTTGAATTTTGATGATGTGTTTTCAAGGTTTGAAAAGTGCTTGAATTTTGGATAAAGTGCTTGAAAATCCTTGAAATTGTAACTGTATTTCTTTTACAACAAATACCTATCTGTTTATTAAATGGAGAAATAAAATGGCGCGTTTATATTTTCGCCTGGCTCCGCATTGCGAGCATAGACCGTAAAATAGTGATGTGTCGTTCATGAACGATTCGTTCATTTTGAACGAGTCTTAAATATGACTCGGGACAACGAGTCATCTCAGAGAGCGATTCGTTCATTTTGTGTTGACCGCGCATGCGCAACATCTCATAAGCATACTACGGGAAACAGAAAAGATTAGTTCATTTCTCGAGTCCGCGGGTCCGAGTCGTTCGTTCATCAAGTCACAGCTCCATATTAGGGCACGGATATGCAGTCTGTACTGGCGGAAACAGAAAAGATTAGTTCATCTCTCGAGTCCTCGGGTCTGAGTCGTTCGTTCAAATCCCCATAGGCTGAATACAGAAACAGAAATGATTAGTTCATCTCTCGAGTCCTCGTTTGTAATAATATTTATTTTAAATAATTTAAATAATAACAACACCACATTTAACAATAAAAATATTCTTACACAAACAAGATGGAACTTTCTTTTTGTTCAGATGTTTATTGCAGACTTATTTTGATAATTTTATGATAATTCTTAAATATAGTAAAATATACAGTCTATAATCCGAATGTAATGTTGTATATTTTGCGAGACACTGGACCGGGAAGCGGTCACGTGACAAAAGAACGAGACTCGGACCCGAAGACTCGAGAGATGAACTAATCATTTCTGTTTCTGTATTCAGCCTATGGGGACTTGAACGAACGACTCGGACCCGAGGACTCGAGAAATGAACTAATCTTTTCCGTTTCCGGATGCTGGTGCTGGTATGCTGGTCATCAGCATACCAGCACCAAAACACAACATATGCTGGTCTTGCTGGAATAGGATGCTGGTGCTGGTATACAGTTTTATTTTATTCTATTTACAACTACATTGAATTTTGTTATGATGAAAATCATGAAATACAAGCTTTCATTAATACACATAAGTTAATGTAATAATAATAATATATTGTTCAGTAAACAACATTAACACAATAATAATAATTTTTTAACAAAAACAACAGTCATCTGGCTCAGCAAGCAAATTACAATAAAACATTAATTCAACAATAATTCATTGTAAGTGCTCAAATTTTTAAGGATTTTATGTTTTTTTTTTTTGGTCTGTTGAGTTGCGAGTTATAGTCAGAATTGCTTGATATAAAGTCAGAATTGTGAGAAATAAAGTCAGAATTGCGAGAAATAAAGTCAGAATTGCGAGATATAAAGTCAGAATTGCGAGATATAAAGTCAGAATTGCGAGATATAAAGTCAGAATTGCGAGATATAAAGTCAGAATTGCGAGATATAAAGTCAGAATTGCGAGATATAAAGTCAGAATTGCGAGATATAAAGTCAGAATTGCGAGATATAAAGTCAGAATTGCGAGATATAAAGTCAGAATTGCGAGATATAAAGTCAGAATTGCGAGATATAAAGTCAGAATTGCGAGATATAAAGTCAGAATTGCGAGATATAAAGTCAGAATTGCGAGATATAAAGTCAGAATTGCGAGATATAAAGTCAGAATTGCGAGATATAAAGTCAGAATTGCGAGATATAAAGTCAGAATTGCGAGATATAAAGTCAGAATTGCGAGATATAAAGTCAGAATTGTGAGATAGTCAGAATTGTGATATATAAAGTCAGAATTGCGAGTTATAAAGTCAGAATTGCGAGGTATAAAATCAGAATTGTGAGTTATAAAGTCAGAATTGCGAGATATAAAGTCAGAATTGTGAGAAATAAAGTCAGAATTGTGAGAAATAAAGTCAGAATTGCGAGTTATAAAGTCAGAATTGCGAGATATAAAGTCAGAATTGCGAGATATAAAGTCAGAATTGCGAGATATAAAGTCAGATTTGCTAGATATAAAGTCAGAATTGTGAGATAGTCAGAATTGCGATATATAAAGTCAGAATTGCGAGTTATAAAGTCAGAATTGCGAGGTATAAAATCAGAATTGTGAGTTATAAAGTCAGAATTGCGAGATATAAAGTCAGAATTGCGAGTTATAAAGTCAGAATTGCGAGTTATAAAGTCAGAATTGCGAGTTATAAAGTCAGAATTGCGAGTTATAAAGTCAGAATTGCGAGATATAAAGTCAGAATTGCGAGTTATAAAGTCAGAATTGCGAGTTATAAAGTCAGAATTGCGAGTTATAAAGTCAGAATTGCGAGGTATAAAATCAGAATTGCGAGGTATAAAGTCAGAATTGCGAGTTATAAAGTCAGAATGTTTTTACTGTATGTTGATCCAATGAACGCAGCCTTTGTGAACAGAAGATACTTTAAAAACATTAAAAATCTTATCGACCCCACACTTTTGAACATTAGTGTATGTTTAAGAGGCTTTACTTACTAGTCATTTGGTCCGACAGGAACTTTTTTATCTGCTCCAACTCTGCTATGGTGCAGGGCATCAACAGGGAAGGATCTAGGAACATAAACAATTTGTTACAGAGCAAACAATATTATTATTCAATGCCAGGTTCATTAAAAGAAAAGAAGCTAACGTTACAGCAGGAAAAGAAGAATACACATAAACTGAATTTATGTTTTTTTGTTTACTTATTCATTAAATATTGCTCATACAGTGTCACTTACATTTGGATGTCAAAGCCTTCTTAAAACAAATTAAATAAATAAAAACTGTAAATTTGAGAAAATAAAAGAAGAAAATAACAGATGCATGGTATAGGTAAAAAATATTGTGGAAAAAATGGATATGGAGTTAATTGGTGAGTTTCACCTGTGTTTCCTTCCTGTCAGCAGGTTCCTTCAGAAATGCTGAAATCTTCTGAGCTTTCCCTCTGTTGTAGAGGGGTTATTTTGTCGCTGCTGAAATCACAGAACAATGTTTATCAATATTTGTTTACCATGAGAGATCAAAACGCTTTTGAAAACTTGTGCTCCCTGCAAGTTACGTCACCGATTAACAGTAGGCTACATTTACGTTTATAAATAAGCCAGCTTCTAATCACCCATAGACAGCAAAACCTTTACAAAACTATCAAAACCTCTACACATAAACCTCTACACATCATCTACACATAAAGATGTGATTAAAAGCCTAAACTATTATAAACAAATCGATCGTTAGAGTTAGCCTAAGTTACCTCTTCTGAAAACGGGATGCTAACGGAGATGATAACGGAGTTTTTCGAAGACACTAAACTGTTTCTGTAAAGTAAATATTCAACATAAGTGTGTCAATTACATGTTAGAGAAGTGTCAAGAACAGTTGTGTGTGTTATTCGTGTGATTTTAGCGACTAAACTCACCTGAAAGAAGTGAAAACAACAGCGAGAGGCTGCTGTTTTTGCTGCTTGTCAGTTGTTGTTTCTCCGTTTCCATGGCAACTCTGCGCCGCTCCAGCGTTTGAAAGCGGTTCGGCGCGCACACGCATTAAAACACGTCACAGTCATGCAGCACTTACATAAATAAACATCTAGAATTAAAACATTACATAAAAAAATCTCATTAATATTAAATCATGAATTTAAAACTCATTTTGTAGTTTTATGACCCTATAGGAGCAAAATGCCACCCCAGCATAGTGGGACAATTGTGGCACTTTTATAACTTAATAAGTGTGTAACTTTTATAACTTAATTATTTATTTTTTTTTACAAACATTCAACCACGTTATTTTATTTGAAAGCGTGCCCATAGGCAGTTTTTTTATACCAAGTTTTTGATATAGATATTAAGTCAGTCTTAATATTTTTTATTCAGACTTTCAGATTTTTTAACTGTAAAAATAATATAAAATAAATACACACTTATCAAAAAAGATGTCCTGTAAGCGCTTAGTAGAAACTGGACCGATTATCGGCTTGCCACTGGTGTACCAACGGTGACCCAGCAGCGGCAAACCGCTGGTGATGTGCCACCCAAAAAACGCTGTCAGATTGACGGCATTTTCAGATTGGTCAGCTTGCCGATGGTGTGCCGACGGTGGTCCGACCGTTTCAAGCCGCTGACTTTGTGCCGCCCAAAAAATTACAACATGTGAAAATATATTCCACATGTGCTCCACATTATAACCTATAGGCTAGTAACATGTTTTCCATATGTGCCACTTGCTCCATTATGTTCAAACTTTGTTCACATGTGGTGACATGTTTTTCACATGTGGTGATTCACATGTGGTGACATGTTGTCACATGTGTTGACATGTTGTTCACATGTGTTGACATGTTGTTCACATGTGGTGACATGTTGTCACATGTGGTGACATGTTGTCACATGTGTTGACATGTTGCTCACATGTGATCATATAAGTTCACATGTGATCACATGTGGAAAACATGTGATCACATGTGAAGTTCATGTGTTTTTTCTGTAAGGGTTATGTATTATGAGTGATGTGTTTGTGCTGTTATTCACTGTTGTCAACACTGCTTACATTACATGAATGAAAATAATGTAAATAAACAAATCTACAGTAACTACACATAAGTTTAATCTATTTTATTTGTCCATTAGTACTGTTAATAAATTAAGGAACATTTGTGTTGGATAAGAAGTGAGTTAACACATCAACATGTAAATGTAGATTTGAGCACATAAATCTCAGGAAACTTGTGTCTGATGTTACAGGGACAGATGAGCACACGTGTGTTTATCAGGTAGAGGAATGATGCCATCAAAAGCTTTGGGTGAGGATACTACAGAAATGAATACAAAGTCTATTTAAATCTAAAGTCTATTTTATTTTATTTTATTTTAATTATTGGAATTTTAGCACTTTTCTGGTTCTTGATGTCTGTATGTTTGCTGCAGAGCTTTTGTGGAGCAGGACCTGCAAGGAAAGCTGACGACGGCATTTGTTAGAAATAAAGAGGAAAGCCTGAAACAAAATATAAAGTAAGATAATTTTGTTATTTCTAAAACAGAAATCAAATGACACTGTGCTGTTAAAATGGCTGCTTTTGTATTATATTTGTGCATTATTGTAGGATGTGAATGTCCTCAGACTGGTGTGAGCACTGAGGATGGAGAGCCACAGCAGATCCTGGGAATGGTTCAGTGTCATGGACGAGACCCTCCATCACTCTTCCTTTCAAGTGACTCAATCAAGGACACACTGGAGGAGACGCTGCAGAGATCAAACCAGCAAACCTTCTGCTGACCAGCTCAGTGGTTTAGCCCACCACACCACAAATGTAATGAAGCTACAACAAAAATTAGCAAGTAATTGTAAAAATATGAAATGAAATATGTCAAGAAACAGAATGCTGACATTAATTAATTGTAAAATGTTTTAATCTGCTGATGGAGAACACATGAATGTTTGCAGCAGCAGATTGTCCCGCACATCTTCTCCCACTCCTGCTTCAAGGTTGAGGGGTTTAGGGTCCATCATCATCATTTTCCTCATCCTCTGGATCAACACTGTCCCCATTGAGAAGAGCAGCAGTGAGGGACATGATGATGGTGTTCATCAGCTGCTTCATCAGAATAAAGCTGCAGAATTGGCACAGCTGTGTTGAGATGACAACAGGTATGTAAATACATGATTGTTAGATCAATACATTTGAATAAAGCTTTGTTTCGTGTGTTGTTGACTTGTATATGTATTTATTTATTGTCATTATTACTTTTATTATTTCACTTTTTTTGTATTAATTATGCTATTATTATCAGTAAATGTATATATTTTATTAAGCAATGAATTAATGCATGAATTGACTGTAAATTGAGATATATTCACATCAGCTGTATTTGTCTAGTGTGTGTGTTCATGCACAGCTGTCATATGACAAAACATTACATTTTGCTTGTTTTACTAAAGAAGTAAAATGAAAAGTTATATAATTAAGTTTTGGTCAGCATTTATCATTGTTATTGTGTATAAGTGTTGGGATGTGCTAGCAGAGCAATTCATTCTGGAGTAATCTTAATTTTAAGTAGTTATACTTACATTTTTTGAGTATAAAATCAGTCTTCTCCAAAGGCGAGATCTTCGAGCAGCTGCTGATGTCTTCTTTGGCTTCAGACATTGCTAACGCTGAGGAAAACTGCTCTAGGTAGGGTTGAGTTACTGGTGCTGTGAGGTGTTAGTGCACCTGTCACTCATATCTTTATTTTTATTGCAGGATCTACAATTACAAGATCAGGGAAAATACCATGGTTGTATCTCTAAAAATGAACAATAATAATGACAAAAAACTAAAAAATATGGGTTTGTATACATGATAGTTTGAGATTATATACACAGACATAAAACATGACAAGATTAAATATTTTGAATACATCATAATGCATAAAAGTTATTTATTTGTTTATAATTTATAAGCATGAGGGATGAAACTAAAGCTAATTCAACAAGAAAAATAGGAAAACAAATGAGATTTATGCCACTTTTGCTTGTGGATTGACATTTTTGCATATAAAATAAAGAAATTAACAATATATTCACGCGAATTTGGGTTTTTGTAACAAAAAATAAACTCACATCAGTAGTTAAAAATATAAGAACTTTAAATTAACCCAAATATATATTAGTTGTACTAGAATTACAAAATTACTGGCAGCTGTTTCTTCAACAAGACCACAAAATAAAAAAGTTTGATCAATATCAAGATATTTACAGATATTACAGAAGAATTAAACCTGTCACTCATATCTTTTCAGTTGTTGCGCTTGCGATAACGTCGTAGGTCACATGATAACGTCAACATGGCGGATTATTCTCGGATCTCATTCATAGTCAACGAGTACTTACTCTTTTAGCCCTCGTTAAGTAATTACTTATTGAAATTAAGTACCTACTCATTGAGTAGGCGGTTTCGGACGCAGCCTAAGGGTGTTTGTTTGCTGTCGAGTTCTACAGAAAATTGTGTTATACTTTGTGCTCATAACAGTCAGTAACGATAATAAAATTAAATGAGCCTTTTTTAATGCAGATTCACAAAGTTATTGAAAGCGGAAGTCCGAATGTGCGAATATAAAACCAACTTTACCGAAGTTCAATATTCCTCTATCCTCTCCAAAACCTCTCACTCTTAAACCTCTTCCTTTTCCCATTCTTCTTCTTTTTTGTTTTTCTTTTTTGCTTTTATAGTTTTTGTAATTGAGATAACTCTGTAAACAGCTGTGTTGTGTGTATTACTTACTCAGCAGATATTTATTTGGGGCAAATTGAGAACATTAAGTGCAACTGAGAAATAACAAATAACTGACAAATAACAGAGTTTTGTTTGTTGTGTTTGGAAAAATGGTGCACAAATAATTGTGATTTTTGTAAAAAGAGCTGAAATGGTTTTCGTCTGATATATTAAAGTTAGTTGGATGTATGAACTACTGTGAAAACATTTGGGAATTTTGTACACAATGTTTTGAGAAAATGATGCATGTGATTTGTAATTTGCATGAAATGAAGGAAAATTTGCAGGACAATTAAAAAGAGTTCAGATTACTGTGTTAACAGTTTTGAGAACAATGACCTGAGATTGGAGAAATGTGTCGAATCGATTGAGAAAACCTGTAAATTAAGACTCTAGCTTTCTGGCACACTCTCATATTTGAGGGTGCTAAGACTGAACATCCATCATCCTCTATTGAGACCTCACATCAGGCTAGAGCTCATCGTTTTTGTTTTATTAGCGCGTATTGTATTAGTAACGGTCCATAAAACGGTCCCGTACGGTTTACACGCTGTTAATACGACAGTATCTGTTCATTCCTGTTGTCTTCTTCTAGCTCCACATATGCGCACCCCTTCACACCGAGGCGAGGAGAGACATCCGTGCCTTCCAAAAGGGAAAAAAGGGTCAAGGATCACATTCCCTCAAAGAGACCTTTAAAATCGTGATCTGAGTAGCATTAGGACAGTGTTTTAAAGTTGTAGTTTGGTATTGCGAACTGAAATCATGAAATCAGTAGAGAACTGTGTGGTGTGAGAACAGATATATCCATCCCTGTGTTCAACTCTGGTGTGTTTCGTTTGGTTTTTTGAGCTCCCCTTTTACAACTTGGTGGATATCGAAAAGAAAGAAGAAATTAAATTAAGCCCTAACATGATGATGGAAAAATACGAGATGGGAGGAAAAATTAGATTTCAATGTTGTATCGCAATAGAGTTGTGTTCCCACAAGAAATGTTGCTGACAATTTTTTTGCATTATCTTGCACGAGTATCGTGTTCCCCTGAGAAGCTTTGCATTGAACAAACGCAAAGGGGACCCAACATTTTTTGAGGGGACGCAAAGTTTTAATATATATTTTTTCCTATCACCATGTTCCTCTAGGAACTCTGAAAAAGTTTTCATAAGACCAAAATGGAGATGCATGAAAAATGTGAAGTAAATTGTATTTGGTTCAAGAGGCCTGTCCACCTCCGTCAAAGCAATGTAGACCACATAGCCTTGTAGACCACCACTGTCTGCCAGCAGCACAGCTCTCAACAGGGCTCAGCTGAACCTCCGCTCAGCCGGACACAGGGACATGCAGTCTTGTAGTCATCTACAAACCATGGTTACCTCAACTTCTCCACAAACTACCAGTCAGCAACTACAACAGAGAAAATGATTGCATTAGGGTCCTGTAGACTCCGTATGAACATGCTTTGAGTGTTTGTGTGTGTGTGTGTGTGTGTTCTTTAATACTAATATAATGTGTGTGTGTTTGTGTGGAAGCTGTGTGACTGAGATATGATATATACTGTATATCCCTTATGTTGTTATGTCTTAATACCCTCATATTGTTTCACTTGTTGCACTGCTTCGGCTGTTATGTTAAGTTGCGACACTGGGTATTTAATTTCCGTTTTCGGAGTGTCACCATCACCTCCAGTAATGGTTTATCCACCATTTAGATTCGGTTGTCTAGTCTTACCAGCTCAGCCAGCCTCTAAACTGCCTTTCGTTAATGGAAAAAACAAGACCGCTCAATAACATTTTGGAGAATATCTTTGTATGATATAGACTAAAACTGTGTGTGGGTTTGTTTAATTTTTCAGTTTTTAAATAAATACTGTATTTCACTCATTGATGATATTGCTAGTTGTTTTGTCTCAATTCTACTTGTGTAATTTTTTTGTGTGTCATGCCATAACCTCGTTGCTGAGGTTTTTGCAGAGGGAAAGATTTTGATGCAAGGTTGTGTCATTATTTGGATTAAGCAACATAAAATGATTTGTTTGATCAATAATAATGACTGAATCTGTTGACATGTTGAAGATTAATCCAGCAGGTGTCACTAAATAGTAGCCTGAATTAATACAGATTAGAGAAGATCATCTTGTTTCTCTAATCTGAATCTACATTATAACACTTTCTTTGACACCAGATTTACTATCATGTCCAGTCTCATGTGGGAATAAACTATCAGAGCAGTAGATAAAACACAAGATGTTAATATGTAGAGAATGTAGTTTTAAATGAATATGTCTGTTCCATTTCTAAAATAAAAACACATGTAGTTTTATATATGATCAGTTATGTACGAGATAATCCAGCAGTGGTCAAATAGGTCAAATGACCATTAACAGCTGGACGGAAATTCAATAGTATTTTATTACGTTTTATTTTTTATTGTATTCACCTTTTTCCTGACAAGCCTACTGCATTTTGAATTGTGGGAGGCACTTCCATTTTGAGGTCATTTGTTAATGTTTTCTTTTTACACTTAAGTTTCCTTTTAATGGTTGAAGGATGAGTAGAATAATGTCACTTCATTCATTGTACCCAGTTTTTTTATCTTATAAAGCTTATTGCCTTCATAGAGAAAGTCTTTCACTGATTGTTTACAGTTTAACAGAAGTTATTCCCACACAGCAAAATCTCCAGAGTTAAATCAACTCTGCTCAGAGTGCATATGGTCCCTCTCTAAACAGTGTTAAAATAACACTGAATCAGAGTTAAAGTTAATGAGATAATTAAACAATTAATTAAGTGATGATTGTGTATTAGTGATGAACACCTGCTGTTAACCAGCAGAATCACTGAAGAAAAGAGAAACACAAGAACTACAACTGACTTCAGTCACAGCCTTATTAATTGCTTAATTATTTAATAAACTTTAACTCTGCTTCAGTGTTATTTTAACATTATATGTACTCTGAGCAGAGTTGATTTAACTCTGGGGATTTTACTGTGCATAAAGCGTTGAGGGGGTGGGAAAAAGGTGGATATTCAATATTTTGCCGTGATTGAGATCTCATTCAGACAGCAGCAGAAATCACTATTCTTGCAGTAGGAAATTACTGACTGGCTCCATCATCTACAGTATATAAAAACATTTCAGTCCAGCTGGACATCATTGAAGATATCAACAGCCCTAAACTCTGATCTGGCCCTTCAGGACTAAATTTGCCCATCCCTGGAATAAATGACTGGAAATAGTTTCATGTTTTTAAGTCCATGCACAAAAGTGTTGAAAAAGCTGAATTTTATTTGCTTGTCTTTTATTGACCAAAATCCATTTCAGACTCTTGAGGAACTTGGAAACAATGACAGTTAGAGGGCTACAGAACAGCGATGGGATTTTACTATCATGACAGTTTGCTTTAGAATTGATATTTTATTGTTAAATTAAATGTTAACTTTACCAACATAGTCGTTATTATTGAACTGCTTCAAAATACAGTCTGTCAATGAAAACACTTGAATCTTTTACAGTTAATGTACGAATAAAACAATATTACGCTATGATTATAACCAGTGAATAACGGTATAAAAGCTTCAGGAGCATAGCCTACTTTACAAAACCATCAATCTGTATTCAGATTTCGGGAATTATTACTTTTGTACACATGTTGAGGTGTGTTGACCGACCACTGAATCCGTTTGATACTCGCTTGTAAGAATGTACTGGGAAATTTAATATACATTCCTTACTCCTCAAAGATTTGGCTACTTATTAAATTCAGACGGTTCTATTAATTCATTAGAATGTTTGGGAATCCCAGTATGGCGGTGGCTTGGATGGATGAGTTAAATCAACTCAATCGGACCACCACACAGGTTGCTTTGTACTGTACTTTTATTATTGTGCTTCTAAAAATGTTGCATGACAAAACATGTAAATAGAAGTCAAGCACACTAAATAAAGTTTTTACTGACTTTGAAAAATTAGGTTTATATTATGGAATTTATTATGGAATATTAAATATTAAAGATGTTTTCTACAGTATAATCTGACATTCAATAGGTCTACGTAAGTAAATGCTGTTATGTTTCATGAGAAAAGATGGGAGGGGCTATGACATCACTGAGTAAGAGCTTGATGGTGCTCTTGGTGAAAGTGAAACTTAAACTGATCAACGACAGTCTGAAAATTTATTCAGATAATCTAAAGACCACTGCTGATACTCACTAATAAGTAAGTGATAGTAATAATCTATACGATTTTACTGAATGTGTTTTGAATGTTTGTAGTCTGCTTCAGTAGGCTAACTGGAATATATGAAGCAAAACAAGGATTTATGCATTAGTCAAGTACAGTTTGCTAAATTCTGATGAGTTTGCTTCATTGAAATGAGAGCTGTATTGAGATTATGTCATTTTAAATAAAGTGGAGTGTGTTGTCAAAACTTCAGAACCAGGAATTACATGAATTTGAGATTAAGAAACACTTCTGAAGTCAAACATTTTGATTACATTAAAAAAGTAGATACAAGTAAAACTTTATATTACAACTGTTGTGTAACTTTGTGCTGATTTTGTGTTATGTGTGATTTTGTTCTATAGGATTAAAGAAGAATGAAAAGAGCAATGGCAGAATCATCAACAAAACAAAACAAGGCCAGGAGGAAGAGTCTGAATAAACCTCTAACAAGTCAGTAACTAAAAGAAAAAACTCACATCAAATGACGTTGATCTAGGCCACACACACACACGCACACACACACACACACATATATATATATACAGTATATATAGTTATTATTATTATTATTATATAAAAGCCTACTAATTGCTATAGCCTAACTGTTGATGAGTTTTTGCCTTAATCATTTTTATGTGAAAGTTCTAAATTAAGATGATTAATAGTGATTATTTATTTTTGTCTTCAGCTCTGTCGTCCTCCAGTGGTCCTCTGTCAGAGTAGCTCCAGTGCTCGATCTGTCTGGATGTGTTCACTGATCCAGTCAGCACTCCATGTGGACACAACTTCTGTAAGAGCTGCCTGAACCAGTGCTGGGACAACAGTCAGATCTACTCATGTCCATTATGTAAAGAAACTTTCAGAAGAAGACCCGACCTCAAGATCAACACAACACTTAGAGAGGTTGTGCTGCTCTGTAGGGAAAAATCTGTCCAGAGTAAATCTGAGGTTCTCTGTGACATCTGTGATGATATAAAGATGAAAGCCCTGAAGATGTGTCTGGAGTGTCAGATCTCTTACTGTCAAACTCACCTGGAGCCTCATCAGAGAGTCCCAAAGTTAAAGAAACACAAACTGATCGATCCTGTGGAGAAACTTGAGGACTATATCTGTCAGAAACATGAGAAACCTCTGGAGCTGTTCTGTAGAGATGATCAGACATGTGTGTGTTTGCTCTGCGCTGTGACAGACCACAGGAATCACAACACTGTTTCTGTGGAGGAGGAGAGTCGAGAGAGGAAGGTAACAACAACAACAACAACATGTTTTAAGACATTTGAGTTAGATGTTGTTGAATCTGTTAATTGTCTGTTTGTTCTGTCTTTAGTCTCGGCTGATGAAGATGCAGACAGATGTGCAGCAGATGATCCAGGACAAAATTAAGAGGATTCAAGACCTCAAACACTCAACAAAACTCAGAAACGTGAGTACTTGTAAATGTGAGATTACTGGGGTGTTTTTAAGGAAAAATATTAGAGAAGAAAATTATTCAAGTCTTTTATTTTGATCTCTATTTAATCTCATTGCTGTCTAGCAGAAATAATTGAAATATCAAAGAGATTGCATTTGTGATTTTTTATTTTATTTATTTTTTTATGTCAAATATAAAGAAGTTAAATATTCTGTGTATTATGATGTTTTAATTTGCATTCAAAAAAAATTGCAGAAGTAACCAAAATAATTTATTAAATGATTTATCAGGAAGCGTCAGAGAAAGAGAAAGCAGAGAGTATTGAGCTCTTCACCGATCTGATCCGCTCCATTGAGAGATGTCAGTCTGAGCTGCTGGAGAAGATGGAGCAGAAGCAGAAAGCAGCAGAGAAGCAGGCTGAAGAGCTCATTAAAGAGCTGCAGCAGGAGATCACTGAGCTGATGAAGAGAGACACTGATCTGGAGCAGCTCTCACACACTGAGGATCACCTGCACCTCCTACAGGTCAGTGGAGCTCCTCCTGTCTGCTCACATCACAGCACAACACTCCCCATGCTGAGGGATTTCTGCTCTCTCCTGCTGTAGATTTACCCGTCCCTGAGCAGACCTGCACACACCAGCAGCTGCTCTGAGATCAGTCTTAGTGACACTCATGAGAGTGTGGAGACTCTGAGGAGATCTCTGACTCAACTGAAGGAGACGCTAGATGAGAAACTCAACAAAACTGGTAAGAGAATGTCAGACTTTGACAGTAATGATCTTATTCAAAGTGGGAAAAGAGCACATGAAAGAAATCAAACGATGTCAGCTTACATAATCCACAATGTCTCATGAATCCATTTTCAGTTCAGTCACATTAAGGGCTTATCTCTGAACACTGAACAATACTTTTATATACTTAGTTCTTTACATTTGTGTTTTTTTTTTAAATCCATTTTTAAATCAGGTGCTTTTCTCAAAAATGATTAAAAAATGATAACATAAGTGTTTGTTACAACAGAGACATGGAGGCAGGCGTAAAAGCAATACAGGTAGGTTTATTGGTGAAACAGCAGAGCAAATGGTAATGATGAGCAGATAAAGCAGTTCTTGGATGATGGAGAGAAAGTGATACTGTCCTTGAGCGTTCCTCTGGGCCATAGCCTTCCCAGTCGACCAGATATTCCAGTTGACCACCACAGCGCCGGGAATCCAGAATCTCGTGAACCACGTAAACAGTGCCATCATCCAGGATGAGTGGAAGGGGGGGCTCGGCGGCTGCCACGTCAGGTTCTGTGGAGGGAAGAACAGAAGGGTGGTGAGGCTTGAACAGTGAAACATGGAATGTGGGATGGATTCTACTGTACTGTGCAGGAAGCTGGAGGCGATAGGTGACGGGGTTGATCTGTCGGACGATGGTGAATGGGCCAATGAAGCGGGGACTCAGCTTCTTGCAGGGCAGACGCATTCTGATGTATCTGGTGGACAGCCAGACCTTCTGCCCTGGTTGGTAGACTGGAGCGTCGGAGCGCCGAAGGTCGGCTGCCATCTTGCGTCTGCGCAGGGCTCTCTGCAGTTGGTGGTGAGCCGAGTCCCAAACCCTCTCGCTCTCCCGGAACAAGTAGTCGACTGCTGGAACGTTGGAGGGTTCCCCATCCCAGGGGAACAGTGGGGGTTGGTAGCTGAGTACGCACTGAAACGGTGTTAGTCCAGTTGTGGCTTGGCGGAGGGAATTTTGTGCGTACTCGGCCCAACCCAGGTACTGGTTCCAGGAGTTCTGGTGGCCGTGACAGAAGGTACGCAGGAAACGGCCTATCTCCTGGATCTTCCGTTCCATCAGCCCGTTCGACTGAGGATGATATCCAGATGACAGGCTGACAGTCACACCCAGGAGGGAGAAGGCCTTCCAGACGTGGGAGATAAATTGGGGTCCTCTGTCGGAGACTGTCTTCGGGTATTCCATAATGACGAAAAACATGGTTGAACATCAGTTCTGCAGTGGTCATGGTGGCAGGTAGACCCTCCAGGGGGATCAGACGGAAGGATTTTGAGAAGCGATCTACCACCACCAGGATGCAAGTGTGACCATCAGACTCAGGGAGATCGGTGACGAAGTCCTCTCCCAGGTGTGACCAGGGTTGAGCTTGCGGGAGAAGAAGGCACATGGATGGAGTCTACTTGGTGTCCCCTGCTGCTGCGAGAGGACCGCTCCCACTCCGGTGGTGGAGGCGTCCACTTCCATGACGAAGGGTAGGTCAGGATTAGGGTGGACGAGGAGGGGAGCGGGGGTGAAGGCTCTCGAGCGTTTCAAAGGCGTTGGTGGCTTGTTGGGACCAGGACAGAGGCTTGGGCTGGTGACGGAGCAAGTTGGTGAGTGGACTGACGATGGTACTGTAATCTTTAATGAAACAACGGTAGAAATTGGAGAATCCTAGGAAGCGCTGGAGTTCTTTGATAGTTGATGGAGTGGGCCAGGTCTGGATAGCGGAAACCTTCCCCTCGTCCATATGTACCCCAGGAACTGGACAGAGGGCTGGTGGAAGGAGCACTTTTCAGCTTTGAGGAAGAGATGGAATTGCCGTAAGCGCTGGAGGACCTCCGCAACGTGGTGGCGATGTTCGGCCAAGCTCCGGGAGAAGATGAGGATGTCGTCAATATACACCAGAACGAACTTGTGGAGAAACTCCCGGAGCACCTCGTGCATAAAATCCTGGAATACGGAGGGGGCGTTAACCAGGCCATACGGCATCACGAGATATTGGTAGTGTCCGGTGGGCGTGACGAAGGCGGTCTTCCACTCGTCCCCCTCACGTATCCGGATGAGGTTATACGCGCTGCGGAGGTCCAACTTAGTGAACACAGTGGCACCGCAGAGATGTTCCAGGGCCGCTGGGACGAAGGGAAGTGGGTAGCGGAACTTGACAGTGATTTTGTTGAGGGCACGGTAGTCGATGCAGGGCCGCAAGCCTCCGTCCTTCTTAGCCACAAAAAAGAAACTTAAAGTAGCAGGGGAAGTAGACGGGCGGATGTAACCTTGACTGAGGGCCTCTTTGATGTATTCCTCCATGGCCTTCTCCTCCGGTATTGACAGGGGGTAAATGCGTCCCCTGGGCACTGGCTCACCTGGTAACAGATCGATGGCACAGTCCCATGGCCGGTGTGGAGGAAGCTTGGAGGTGCGTTGCGGGCAGAAGACGTCACTGAAGGGGGCGTAGTCTGGGGGAACATCCACGGATCGCTTCTCTACAGGACTTTCGATGGATGTGGCATTGATGCGTCAGGAGATGGTGGGACTGTGTTGTTCAAGCCAGGGGCGCCCTAGAACCACGTCAGCGGTGGACTCCTCCAGAACCAGCAGATGGATGTTTTCTGTATGAAGAATGCCCACACGGAGTTGAAGTGGTCCCACACAATGACGGATGGTCTTACGGCTCAGTGGTTTGCCTGTGATGGAGTGGATTTGATAGTTAACCGGAGACGGGGAGATCTTGAGCTTGAGTTGTCGACAGAGGGCGCCGGAGATGAAGTTTCCTGCTAACCCGGAGTCGAGGAGCGCCACCACTGGAACAGAGGCATTTGCAGCAGTAAGGATTACAATAGTAGTGAGTGGTTTCATTTTCTGAATGGAGGGAATTATTGCCCTCACCACGGGCCGAGGAGGACGGGTTGGGCATGTGGAGATGACATGCCCCGGAGATCCACAATATAAACATAAGTTCAGGGTTAGCCTTCTCTGTCTTTCATTAGTTGTGAGACGTGAGTGATCTATCTGCATGGGTTCGTTGGCTGGTTCTGGAGGGCTGACGGGTTCGGACCGACGGAGGAGGATGGTGGAAAGTGACTGGCTCTGGTGCTCGAGAAGACATGACTGCATACGAGAACCCACGCGGATGGCGAGTTGGATGAAGCGTTCGAGTCCTATGGAGTCCTCGTATGCAGCCGCACATTAGGCTCCAATCCCTGACGGAAGGTGGTGATGAGGGCTTGTTCATTCCATCCGCTGGTGGCGGCTAGCGTTCTGAACTGCAAGGCATATTCGTTAACAGAGTGATTTCCTTGTTTCAGATTATAAAGTTTCTCACCAGTCGATGAATCCGCCAGAGGTTTCCCGAAAACCTCACGGAAGTGAGAGACAAACGCCGGATATGACTTGACAACAGGGCCTTTCTGGGTCCACAGAGAATCTGCCCATTGTAGGGCCTTACCTTGCAGTTGCGAAATGATGAACGCAATTTTAGCCGTGTCGGTGGTGTAGAGGTGCGGCTGCATCTCCAGGACCAGTTCACATTGGAGAAGAAATCCGCTGCAGTCCTCCGCCAATCCAGAGTAGGGCGCCGGTTTGGCCATGGGACTGGCAGTGAACACTGGAGAAGAAGTGGTGATCGTGGCTGCAGCGTTGGTGGAAGACGGTGAGGATGGTTGTGGGGTGAGTGCTCGGTGCAGTGCGTCCACGAGCTCTTGAAACGGGTCGTTGGTGCTCATGCGGTTGACTGTTGTTATGGTCCGGTCTTCTGTTACAACAGAGACACGGAGGCAGACGTAAAAACAATACAGGTAGGTTTATTGGTGAAACAGCAGACTAAATGGTAATGAGCAGATAAAGCAGTTCTTGGATGATGGAGAGAAAGTGATACTGTTCTTGTGATGTTTTTCAGATGCAGATGGAGAGTTGAGTTGGAGGATGATGGCGGAGACACTCACACACACAAGCAGGTAGGCACACAAGGAGAACAGGAGACGAAGGAGATGGAGGAGACGACTGGAGCAGGTAAGTATGGCGTTTGGAGTCCTTAAGGTATGCATACAGAGGTTGTAGTGCAAACGAGACCAGACAAAGACTGTGTGTGAGTGTGGTGGTTATATGGTGCTGGTGATTGCTGAGTTGATGATGTGCAGGTGGCGGTGATTAGAAAGCTGGTGATTGTGTGCGTGGATACTGCAGTGAGGTGGAACCTGACGTGTCTGTGACAGTTTGCTTGTTTACACAATTTCTGTCATAGCACCTGACACACTGTTTGTTTCTCCTCTCAGTTATATATTTAGAGAATCTACAAAAAAACACTACAATCTCACCACAAACATGTAAATTCATTAGTGTCAGTAATTCATAGGCAGCAATAAAGTAAACCAGTAGAGACGCAAACATCCATCAGAGAACATAAACTGAACAAACTGTATTAAAGTTCTCTCATTATTTTTTGTTGTCATTATTTCTCCACAGAACTGAAGATGATGCAGCGATATGCAGGTACAATATTACGTGTGTTTGATCACTTTGTCACACAATAAGAGTTTAAAATCAACTCAATACATTCTTTTAGATTTTAAATTTGTGGTATTGAGAAGTGATTCTTTATCTCTCTCCCAGTGGATGTGACTCTGGATCCTGATACAGCTCATCCAAAACTCATCCTGTCTGATGATGGAAAACAAGTAACATATGGAGACATTGAGCGTAAACTCAAAAAAAACTCAAAAAAAACTAAAAAAAAACTCAAAGAGGTTTGACACTTGTCCCTGTGTCCTGGCAAAAGAGGGATTCAGCTCAGGAAGATTTTATTTTGAGGTGCAGGTAAAGGGAATGAATGAGTGGGATTTAGGAGTGGCCAGAGAATCCATTAACAGAAAGGGGATGATCGCAGCAACTCCTCAGGATGGATACTGGATTGTATTCCTAACGGATGGGAATCTATATAAGGCTTATGAATCTCCAGTCTCTCTGTCTCTGGGAGTGAATCCTCAGGTAGTTGGTGTGTTTGTGGATTATGAGGAGGGTCTGGTGTCCTTTTATGATGTGGAGTCCAGATCTCATATTTATTCTTTCACTGGTCAGTCTTTCACTGAGAAACTCTTCCCATACTTTTGCCCTTCTAAAAGAAAAGGTGAAAATGCAGTAGCAATGATCATCTCACATGTCAGATAAATGCATTTACACCCAAATATTAATAAGAATATATGAAAATAACTTTTTAGTGCTATGAATACTTGTCGTCAAACAATGTTTTCCAGCTTTGAAAATCTGCTGTAATTTTTTCTGCTGTAAAATGTTTATTGACTGTGGTGGAGTTTGTCAAGCTTCTCTTTTCACTTTTTCATCTGTAGTAAAATGGGTATGAATATGATGCAGAAACTGCCACCACAGTTTTAAACAGGTTATAATAATAAATCTTAAAGTAATGATTTTATTTAGAAGTTAAAACCTATGTGCAAATGCAAACAGTATGTGAAAAAAAAAAAATGCAATAAAATTTGTGACAAATCTTCTACATGATGATCTAACAAATTCAATATATAGGAACATATACATATTTTGATGTGCTTCATAAGCATGAGAAAAGATGGGAAAGGCTATTACATCACTGCAGGTAAAAACTTGCTGTTGTTTAATTTTATGATTGTGTGGTTTCATTAAAGTGAAATGATTTTCTTCACAAATAAGAGGTAAAAGGAATATCATAATTTCAATGTTGTATGGGATGTTGTTGTGAAACAGTCTGGTATAACAACCCTTGTTGTATTTGTGCTGGTCAGATGAAGTCTGAGCATTGAAAGTATGAGTTTAACAACTAAAATTATTCAATAAACCCTGCTGAATTTTTATTATCGTTACTCACCTCCGTGAAGTTGGCACCCCATAAAGCGAAATAATCCCCAAAAATATGTCATTCGTTTGTGCTACGTTTGTGCTGATTTGTGCCGCAAAAACGAACGTTTGTGCTGGTTTGGTGTTTGAGATATTAAGCATTATTTTTTTGGTCGTGTGACGTCATTCTCCACCCCATGTCGTTCAAATCGCTTCAAACCGGTGCAATTCGTTTGTGCTCGATTTGTGCTGGTTTGTGCCGTTAAAACAAACACTGTAACTGTTTTCCTTCCACAGATATAACAAATATAATTCGGGAGCAGTGACGTCATTCTCCACCCCACTTCGTCTAAATCGCATGAAACTGGTGTCGTTCGTTTGTGCTCGATTTGTGCTGGTTTGTGCCGTTAAAACAAACACTGTATCTGTTTTCCTTCCACAGATAAAACAAATTTAATTCGGGAGCTGTGACGTCATTCTCCACCCCACTTTGTCTAAATCGCACGAAACTGGTGTCGTTCGTTTGTGCTCGATTTGTGCTGGTTTGTGCCGTTAAAACAAACACTGTATCTGTTTTCCTTCCACAGATATAACAAATATAATTCGGGAGCTGTGACGTCATTCTCCACCCCATGTCGTTCAAATCGCACGAAACTGGTGTCGTTCGTTTGTGCTCGATTTGTGCTGGTTTGTGCCGTTAAAACAAACACTGTATCTGTTTTCCTTCCACAGATATAACAAATATAATTCGGGAGCTGTGACGTCATTCTCCACCCCATGTCGTTCAAATCGCACGAAACTGGTGTCGTTCGTTTGTGCTCGATTTGTGCTGGTTTGTGCCGTTAAAAAAACACTGTAACTGTTCTCCTTCCACAGATAAAACAAATTTAATTCGGGAGCTGTGACGTCATTCTCCACCCCACTTTGTCTAAATCGCACGAAACTGGTGTCGTTCGTTTGTGCTCGATTTGTGCTGGTTTGTGCCGTTAAAACAAACACTGTAACTGTTTTCCTTCCACAGATATAACAAATATAATTTGGGAGCTGTGACGTCATTCTCCACCCCATGTCGTTCAAATCGCTTCAAACCGGTACCATTCGTTTGTGCTCGATTTGTGCTGGTTTGTGCCGTTAAAACAAACACTGTATCTAAGACCTCTTCTTAAATATAACGAAAAAATGTTTTATGAACAGTTATGTAGCCTAACTCTCCACACCCCATGCCATCCATATTGCTCCAACACGGTATTGTTCGTTTGTGCTCGATTTGTGCCGGTTTGTGCCGTTAAAAGAATCCCTGTAATTGATTACCCTTTTTTTTAATTTTTTTTTTTTATATTATTATAGGCCTAATAAAAAAAAATTAAAAAAGAAAAAAAAATCTCCTCCCCGTCATCTTAAATCGTTCCAAAATGGTGCTGTTCGTTTGTCCCGGTTTGTGCCGTTGAAAAGTACGAAGACCCCTTCTTAAATGGACTAAATTTGTGCCAGATATTGTCACAACCACTTAGGCCTACATGTTACCTGACTACTTCTGGAACCAGGCGTGTTCTATGCTGTGCTATAGTACTGGGACAGATATTTGAATAAATAATAATAATAAAATACTATACAATTGCATGGTAAATTTTCAAATACATGTTTAACTTCTTTCTGCGCCCTTCAAAAACGTTTAACAATGCATAGGAAGGTCTGCATACGGAAAAGATGTATGCACTGAGACTAAAAAAAAAATCATGTGTGCAGGGTAATTTACAGGTTAATTTAAAATTTGTTTGGCACGTCAGAGAAGGAATTCTTTTATTAATTATTGTGCAATCAAGAAACTCAGAGGAACGCGTGTATAACATTTGAACACATCGATTCGCATCTTCCGCGGACAACGATAAAACGCTGCAACTAACAGGCCTCTTGTGGAACTGCTTATGCTCAGATTATTTCATCATCTAACAATACACCTTTCAAACAAACACAGACTTTAATCACTGTCCATGTAAAGTAGCCTATAGGCGAAGGCAATTTTCTTTAAATAAAACAATAATAATGAAGAAAAAAAACATAAATACACTGTATAAAGTGAATTGCAATTGTTACATTAAATAGAACGAGTTAACGGATAAAATTAGTGTTGTTTATAAATTAATTCATATGATTTTGAGTCCTTGTTTTTCCCTTCTTGACTGGAACCAGTTAATTAGGCCAAGGTGTTTAGATTAGACTACTTTATGTTTAGATGTTTAGATTGACTGTTAGGCTATATTTCGATAATAATCAGGCTGCAAATCAAATTGTATGTCATTTATAGCTCATTCACCAAACAGTCGCAATCGCAATTGTTTGTGCCGATAAAAGTTTCATTTGCTGCCTCGGTTTATAAATATTAGACATTGATTGCATTGAATTGAATGACACTGAAATCACTTAGTAGGAGCAATGTGATTTCAAATTAAGTCTCCGTTTGCTTTCCTCCTTTTCAGTGACAAGCGCGTGTCAGAAACGGAAAGTTGTGCAGCATCTGTCCGTGTAATTCGTTCAATTAATTAGCCTACGTCGAAAACAAAACAAAAAAAAAAAAAAAACACTTATTTCATTGTCTAACTTAACCAAATCGAAAAAAATAAATAAAGACATTATTTTTAATTATTTTACTTGAAAATAAACAAAGACAAATAACTTTTTTTAAGAAAATGAAAAATTAGTTAGGCTAAGAGTTTTTTGTATTTTTAAGGGTAAAACTTAATTTAGTTTATGCTTTATTTAAATTTGTTTCGAATGTGTGGGCGGCCCCTAAAATACTCATTTTGGCTATATGTGGTCTAAAACAACATTGAGGAAATTTTTATTTATTTGTATTTATTTTATTATTAAAAGGCCTAAGAAAAAAACCTCCATGATGCAACGTGTTTCACTCACTATTACAAGAAGATTTTTTATTTTTTATAAATAACATAATTTGTGTTTCATTGGAAAAACCCAAAATATCAGAAAACAATGGAAGGGATCGCGCCGGCGCCTCCGTGGGCAAGAGAAGTGTGTTGTTGTACTCTGCACGAGACAGCTACAGTAGCAAGAAATATATGAAACAACCAAATAGAAAAATTGTAACTAATATGCAAAGCTGTAGCCTACATCAGATGAACTGCGTGATGGGACATGCAAGACATGCTGAGTTTGATTTGTGTATGATGATTTGTGTACCGGGAGTAGTATTTTCTATGATGATTCCATATTTCTTTGAAATATGAAACTGTTATTCTTGTTTTTGTTTGTTTCTTTGTTTGTTTTTACATATTATGAGAGAAAAGAGTCCGATGTTTTTTATTCAATCTTTTTTCGTTTTTGGCTAAATATTTTACAAGTGTAAAGTTAGGCTAAAAGTAAACATTTATTTAACCTTTTACTTGAAGACTTAAAATAGATTATTTAGGCTATTAAGCTTTTCTGATTCTTCATTCAGGCTAGTGAGTTAATGCCTATAATTCAATGTCTTACATTTTAAAAACCGAAGCAGCACAAACGAAAATTTCGCCGGCACAAACCAGCACAAACAAATGAGACAATTTTGGCCAAATTTGGAGCATGTGGGGGGCTGAGTGACCTGAAAATGACCTATACATTTTTTTTTTTTTAATATTTTAAAAACCAAAGCAGCACAAACGAAACTTGTTACCGGCACAAACGATTTTGAGCGAATTTGGAGCATGTGGGGGGGGGGGCACCGGTTTTAAGCAAACTGAATGTAAAAAACTTTTTTCGTTAGGCCAACTTTATATTTAAGATTATGTCATTGTTGCTTTTTTTTTTTTTTTTAACGGCACAAACTGAGCACAAACGAACAGCACCATTTTGTAAAGATTTAAGAAGACATGGGGTGGAAATGATTTGGTTTTTATTTTATTTTTTATTTTTAAGTCAAAAAGTCATCATTTAGGGATTCTTTTAACGGCACAAACCGGCACAAATCGAGCACAAACGAACGACACCAGTTTCGTGCGATTTAGACGAAGTGGGGTGGAGAATGACGTCACAGCTCCCGAATTAAATGTGTTATATCTGTGGAAGGAGAACAGATACAGTGTTTGTTTTAACGGCACAAACCAGCACAAATCGAGCACAAACGAATGGCACCGGTTTTAAGCGATTTGAACGACATGGGGTGGAGAATGACGTCACAGCTCCCGAATTATATTTGTTATATCTGTGGAAGGAAAACAGTTACAGTGTTTGTTTTAACGGCACAAACCAGCACAAATCGAGCACAAACGAATGGCACCGGTTTTAAGCGATTTGAACGACATGGGGTGGAGAATGACGTCACAGCTCCCGAATTATATTTGTTATATCTGTGGAAGGAAAACAGTTACAGTGTTTGTTTTAACGGCACAAACCAGCACAAATCGAGCACAAACGAATGGTACCGGTTTTAAGCGATTTGAACGACATGGGGTGGAGAATGACGTCACAGCTCCCGAATTATATTTGTTATATCTGTGGAAGGAGAACAGTTACAGTGTTTGTTTTAACGGCACAAACCAGCACAAATCGAGCACAAACGAATGGCACCGGTTTGAAGCGATTTGAACGACATGGGGTGGAGAATGACGTCACACGACCAAAAAAATAATGCTTAATATCTCAAACACCAAACCAGCACAAACGTTCGTTTTTGCGGCACAAATCAGCACAAACGTAGCACAAACGAATGACATATTTTTGGGGATTATTTCGCTTTATGGGGTGCCAACTTCACGGAGGTTCATTACCTCTGCCTCCTGCTTTCTGCTCTTCTCTGGCTTTCTCAGCCACACTCTTAACTGATGGAAGACTGTTAAAACACTTTTGAGTACCAGACAAGACTTCAAGATTCTGCATATGAACCTCAAGAATGGTGACAACATTTTCAGATAAACAGATTAAAAGAGCTAAAGA
The DNA here is from genome assembly GCF_024489055.1 of Chanodichthys erythropterus. Classification (NCBI taxonomy): domain Eukaryota; kingdom Metazoa; phylum Chordata; class Actinopteri; order Cypriniformes; family Xenocyprididae; genus Chanodichthys; species Chanodichthys erythropterus. The sequence continues at coordinate 12,425,691 of NC_090237.1, read as the reverse complement.
GGATCTTTTCGTCGACTGAGAAACCAGACTGAGTTTTTGAAATGAGCGCGTGCGTAAGAACACCCCCCCTCCCCTGCTTTCGTGGGAACGCCTCCCAAAACACGAGTGTTTACCACCGGAATTCGCTGTGTCATGTTTTTTGGATTCATTATGTCGGACTCACCGCAGGTAACTCATAATCTGCAGTTGTTACTCCTGTCTCCGGACAAAAACATCCCATACATCCTCTCTGTAACGTTCTAGCATGACCATAAAATAACCAAAATAGAACGTTCCCCTAAAGTCATATAAGGAACCTTGAACTGCAGCACTTTCATTACCAAAAGAGGACGTTTTAGGAACGTCCAGAATGTTCTGTAAAGGTTCTGAATTTTCGTCACCTTTAGAGAACTTTTAGGGTACGTTGCGCAAGGTCCTGAAAACGTCGCCTTCTACGTGGGTCACCTATGTTTTGCAGTCAGTTAGGGTTAGGGTTATTTAACAGTTTTGAGTAAAAAAACATGCTGAGATTTATTTTGTAGTTTTGTTACATGATTGTTGTTCCCCCTTTTGTTTGCAACAATCTGTAATTACTTAAAAAGTTAGACTGCCTAGCTTTTTGGCAGACTCTCATATTTGAGAATGCTAAGACTGGACAACTATAAACTTCTATTGATGACCTGCTCCTACAAGCGCTCTTTTACTGATGGCAACAGTTAGACCACACCTGAACATAACTACTGCTAAGGTAATTTTTTAAATAATTTTAAACTTTTTTTTTTATTGTAATTTTTAAACATTTTTTGTTTTCTTTTGAAGGGAATGAATGCAGATGATACAGCGAAGATGGCAACACCTTGCAAAAAGACCAAGATGCTTCTAGCCTATGTCATGTCTGTGATTCTAATGCCATCTATTGGACAGTACTGGTAGTGCATATTTCTGTTCTGTGATTCTTAAAATTTCTTATCTTTACAGTAATAATTCTTAACTTTAAAGTGTTCAACATCTTTCCTCTAAGTATTTAAACCTTTCTTCTCTAGAAGACAATGCCATCTTAGTTGACCCATGGAATTTCATCTCTGCTAGATAATCCACAGTCACCTGTAAGTGGTATTATTGGAAAGTGGAAGAGTTTAGGAACAGTGACAACTTATCCATGAAGCAGAAGACCATGTAAAGTCACAGAGAGGACTGGTCACTTAGTGCTGAGGCGCATGGTGAGTAAAAGTCACCAACACTGTTGATTCCACAGTGGAAGTGTTCCAAACTTACACTGGCATTAATATCAGCACATCGGTTTCCATGTTTGAGCGGCTGCATGCAAGCCTCACATCACCAAATACAGTGCTAAACGTTGGATAGAATTGTGTAAAGCACGCCACAACTAGACTCTGGAGTACAAAAAGAACTGCTGTCTGGTGGAGCCTGTTTTCAACACGGATCTTATGGAGTGAAAGTTCTTTGCAACTGTCTTAACGTTTACATGCTTTGTGCATTGACTATTTGTTTACGGAGTGAATTATTGTTAATAAAATCCACTAACAGCAGTCAAGCCGACCCCGTACTCTTCCTTCCTTACATGAACATTGTTACAGTTAGTTCACCCAATATGAAAATTCTGTCATTAATTACTCACCCTCATGCCGTTTCACACCCGTGAGACCTCCGTTCATCTTCAGAACACAAATTAAGATATTTTTGTTGAAATCCGATGGTTCAGTGAGGCCTGCATAGCCAGTAATGTCATTTCCTCTCTCAAGATCCATTAATGTACTAAAGCATATTTAAATCAGTTCATGTGAGTACAGTGGTTCAATATTAATATTATAAAGCGACGAGAATATTTTTGGTGCACCAAAAAACAAAACACAATAACCACTGATTTAATGATGGCCGATTTCATAACACTGCTTAATGAAGCTTCTGAGTGTTATGAATCTTTTGTTTTGAATCAGCTGTTCGGAGTCATGTGATTTCAGCAGTTTGGCGGTTTGACATACGATCTGAATCATGATTCGATACGCTGATTCATTTATGCTCCGAAGCTTCCTGAAGCAGTGTTTTGAAATCAGCCATCACTATATAAGTCATTATTTTTTTTTTTGGCGCGACAAAAATATTCTCGCTGCTTTATAATATTAGTATTGAACTACTGTACTCACATGAACTGATTTAAATATGTTTTTAGTACATTAATGGATCTTGAGAGAGGAAATGTCATTGCTGGCTATGCAGGCCTCACTGAGCCAACGGATTTCAACAAAAATATCATAATTTGAAGATTAACGAAGGTCTTACGGGTGTGGAACGTCATGAGGGTGAGTAATAAATGACATTATTTTCATTTTTGGGTGAACTTACCCTTTAATGCTTCAGCATACCAAGACATTTTGCACAATGCTATGCTTTCAACTTAGTGTGAACAGTTTGGGGAAGACCTATTTCTATTCCAGCAGACTGTGACCCGGAGCACAAAGCAAGGTCCATAAAGACATGGTTGGATGAGCTCTGACATCAACCCCATAAAACACTTTTTGGGATGAAATGGATCAGAGATTGCAAGCCAGGCCTTCTCTTCCAACATCTATCTATCGATCTATCGTTCGTTCATTCTATATCTGACAATGTATATTGTATTACATGCTCAGTTTATGCAACAAACTTAAAGCTGAACTCTACAGTTCAATAATATACACATAACATTTTAAGATATAAAGAGAAATGAAGCCTTCATAATATCATAGAGCACTACACATACCTCCATGGTCTGGGCCTCAGTGTAGACCCCAGGAATAAATCAATCTGTATAATCTTAAACAAATGTAGAGATTATCACAATCCCTAATCCACAGGGAAAATATAGTTTGTCCCTGTTTAATTCTACGCCTCCCAGTGAGCTTGTTTACAACAGACTTCACTGAAGCATATGGTGTATGAACAGTATAGCAATGCTTTGTCTTCAGGGCCCAAAAATTGACCACAAATTCACTGGTGTATGTTATTGAAATGAAACATAATACAATCTTATCTCTTAGGGTCAGGATAAAATCCTGTTGAATGCAATCAGATCTCAGTGCATTAGTATTTAACTGCAATATGCCACATGCTCGTCTCATATCACTCTTTGAACCTCTTGAGCTTATTCTGTTCAGTGTGTCAATGCACCAGTCTGTGTGAGTCTGTCTGAGTCAGTCTGTGCTGCAGAGTTTTGACTCACTGAACAGCTCTGCTATTTTTAGCCTCTGCAGCTAACACTCCATCAGGTTACAGCGAGCCTTGCCTTCACCACGAGGGCTGAACACCAAACCGAGAATAAAGGATTGCTTATGGAAAGATGCTTGTGAATGCCGGCTCTGTTAAATAGGAAGGGTGGGGATGGGTGGTCACTTCAAAACAGTCAACCTACCATAAAAATACCAGAGTCAAGCGCCAAGCTCTGTCTTTTTAAAGGGATAGTTCACCCAAAAACTGTATAATTATATATTCATTATTTACACACCGTCATGATGCTTCAAACATGAACACATACACAAAAAAAGACAAAACAAGAAGTTGTGAAGAATGTTCATGCTGCTCAGTTCCATATAATGAAAGTGGATAGGGATGGCGACTGTCAAACTCCAAAACGGACAAGAGTACACCATAAGGCATAATAAAAGTGGTCTATATGCTATTTCAAGTGTGTGTTTTTTTTTTTTTTTTGCCATATAAATATATAATTTTAGCACTAAAATTTAAGTTGTTATTCACTGAATCTTGTTTGACATCGACTGGTCACCATTCACTTTCTGTTTGGGAAAGCTTGGAACTACTCCTTTAGTGTTCCACTGAAAAAACATATTCATATTTTTGGGTGAACTATCCCTTTAAGAGTTTGCTCTTGTAAACACTAAAAAGATGCAGATGTGAGGTCATTGGCCAAAAAAAGACGGTTCTCCCTGTGGACTACACTTTCACCAGCCAATAAACGGAACCCGATCCGCTCTTAGCGCCATCATTCCTTACTGCAGTCTGGTGTTTCTGGAACATGAGCACTTGGTGTTCTTTGTTTGATTTTCTGCTGAGTCATTACATCCCTAGACACTTCATCCTATGGCTGGATAGAGCACCTCTGCTTCCGTGTGCTGCTCATACTCCTGCATTTATTCAAGGGATAGTTCACTTAAATATGAATATCTGTCATCATTTACTCATGTTGTTCCATAGCTGGATCATGACATTCTTTCTTCTGTGGAACACAAAGGATATTTAACAGAATGTCTTGAATTGTTCTTTTTCACACAAATGGAAGTAAAAAAGGTGCGTTCACACTGTAAAGAATGATTGTTATTTTAATGGTAAAAGACTGGAAAAATTACTATGGTGAAAAGTGAGTTAATTAGTTTCATAGACGCAAACTCCTCACCTTTCAGTGAGAACTCACGCCCCGCACAGTGTTCTCACCTTTTTCCCCCCTTACACGTTTGCATCCCTGTGGTTTACAGAAAGTTTCCGTACTATATACGGCAAATAACTGTAATAGATGTAACAGAACATTTAATGTAATTTTACAGTAAAATACCATTAAATTTACAGTTTTGGAAGTGAAAAATAACAAGTTATTGTATAATTTACAGTAAAAAAAAAAACGTAAATTGACATTCCCACAATTCCCTGCGTGACACTTCACATTTGATGTATTTTCGTTGAAATAGTTTCTAATCAGTTAGTGTTTTATGTTATATATATATATATATATATATATATATATATATATATATATATATATATATATAATATAATTTTTTTTTATTTTATTTTATTTTTTACTGTTAATTTAACTGCTTTTTTTGTACACGGTAAAAAAAAAAAGTTTGAACTGTAATTATTACAATATAAACCTTTAAATTATATTAGTAAACTAAGTGCTGTCCCGTAAAACCTAAAACGTTGCTACCATATTTTTTACAGTAAAATTCTGGCAATCACAGCTGCCGTTTTTTTACTGTAAATTTTACAGGGTTTTTTTTTTTAAAGTGGCCAAGTCAGAATTACCGTTATTACAAGAGTCCAAATTGTAAAAAGCATTCATGTCATTGCAGAGCTCTGACCTGTGGGCCTCATTTATAAAATGTTGCGTAGAAAATGTCCTACATTTGATCTTATGATCATTTCTTAAATGTGCATTATGTATGTAGAAAGAATGTGAGTACGCCTCTCTTTCAGATGTGAAATTTAAAAATGATCTTGAAATTGTGCGCAGCTGAATGGTTTTAGGTCTCCGCCTAGTATTCTCCTCCTAATTAATGTCATTAACATATAAAAGAGCACAAGTCAATGTCCAAAAGCTTTACTGAATGGCAAGAGGCAAGAATTGCTTAGTTTTCCAAATACAACAGTACGCCGACTCCACAAGGAAAAGTGCAACTGTCTGCTTAGACCTTGATGTGGCATTTTTATAAACATGAACGTTGGCATGAATTTTAGCAAGTTTTATAAATGAGGCCCTGTACCATGTGACCACTGTATCACCTGACTGCTGCAGATTCGTTTTGGCAGATCGTTTTAGATTTGTAAACAGTCCACAGTAGATTGTCATCTCATATTAATAAAAACAAACAAAAAAACGTTGCATTTAGACCTTGCATTTAAAAAGTGTTCTGTGTAAATGTCCCCTTAAACTGATAGTTGGCCCAAAAATTAAAAATTCTGTCATTAATTACTCAACATCGTGTCCTTCCAAACCAGTAAGTCTTTCATTCATCTTCGGAACACAAATTAAGATCTTTTTGATGAAATCTGAGTGATTTCTGTCCCTCCATAGACAGCTACTCAACTGACACTTTGATGCTTCAAAAAGTTCATAAAGTGATCATTAAACTAATCCACATGAATTGAGCGGTTCAGTCCAAATTTTCTGAAGAGACTCGATCACTTTATATGATGAACAGATTGAATTTAGGCTTTTATTCACATATAAACATTGATCAGCGAACATAAACAGAATTTAAACTTAAACCTGCTTGATGCACGAGAACAAACTTCTTCCGGAAGTAGAAACGTGCAGCGTAACACACGAGAATGAACCTCATTGGTTCTCACACATCAAGCAAACATGCTTGAACTTCTGTTTACCACAACGGTTGTGTGCGTTGATGAATGTTTATATGTGAATAAAAGCCTAAATTTAATCTGTTCATCATAGTAAGTGATCGAGTCTACTCAAAAAATTTGGACTAAATACATGGATTAGTTTTACAATCTCTTTATGAACTTTTTGAAGCGTCAAAGCGGTAGTTGCATAGCTGTCAATGGAGAGACACAAAGCTCTCCGATTTCATCAAAAAAAGACCTTCATTTTTGTTTTGAAGATGAATGAAAGTCTTATGGGTTTGGAATGACATGAGGGTCAGAATTTTCATTTTTTGGTGAACTAACCCTTTCATTCACTTATCCAGCTGTAAAATATTGTCATCCCATGTTTAATGCCTTTAATTATTTCTTTCAGTGTTTCACAATTACCTGGAAATGTTGTGGCTTGGCATCCAGCTCTCTGACTAACACTGACGTTATTTGCGATGTGATAACTTCCTTGCTTTGTTGAATCATCGTGCTGAGGGAGCGGCGAGACAAGATGTATGGCGTTTTGCAAGAGCGGAAGGTCATCTGAGGACTTGGAACAGAGGATACAGTTATAATCCAGTGTATATATGCTCTCTGCATGCGTTTTCCTTTGTAGCTCCTGTGTACATATTCATCTATCAACCACCAGAGAGCTGGGTAATCAACTGTAGGTGATATTATTCGCCCACACACTCACCAGAGCACCACCCAACCTCTGTCAGACCTTAAACAACCTCAGTCAGCGAGCTGTGTGAGATAAACTCCAGGCCCAGACACTGAATGACACCAGCCCTTCACAGACACACACTTGCACTGCCTCCTCCGCAACTTGAGGAGAAAGAGAGAGCCAGTTGCTAGGAGACGCGGCCTCCAGTGCAAACACAGAGCCATCTGTCTGTGTAAAGAGGAGACGTAGGGCAACTGAAAGGCTGGCACAATCCCTGGAACAACAGAGGAATGGAGAGCAGCCACCATCTTGTATTTTAAGCTCCTCCATATTGAAATAATGCTCTTTTTGTTAGAGTGAGCCCACATCTGGATTTTTACCTCATCTTCAGTGTTGAAGGTAGGACTGGAGTGTATCTGCTAATCACGTTGGGCCTGAATTTAAAATTTTAAACTTTTAGTTTCAAGACAAAACATTCATTCAAACAATATTTCACCCAAAATTAAAATTATTTAGGTTATTTACACTAATGTCATTCCCAATTTGTAGGGTATTCTTTCTTCTGTGGAACATAAAAGGAGAAGTTTAGCAGAATGTCCAAGCTGCTCTTTTACACTGAAAATGAATGGGAATTGGGGAGTAACATACAAGTGGACCATATGACTTGTACCAAAGACTATAGAATAACACAAGACGTGTCACTCGTATAGTTTTGAATGGGAGAAAGTGTAACGCACAATATGGCGGAATAAGTCCCGCCTTCTAAATAAGAGCCAATCGCCGACTGGTAAAGTCATCGCGGCACTTCAGTGGCCGTTAGAATTGCCGGTTTCCATAGAAACAGTCAGACGCGCGTCTCTTCGCATTTAGGTCTGCGCATCCGCATTAGCTCGATCCAGCCTGAAAAATACCGTTTTTTGTCATGATTCGAGCGTTTAAAAACTAAATTTATGAGCCGGTTGTTGTTAGATTTCATTGGTGATTTCAAATATGAAATTTAATCGTAAGGTTGGCGAACAGTTTTGGAGAATTTGATGTTTCCCCATTAAAAGAGATAGGGCATGATGCCCAGGATGCCCGAGAGGCGTTTCAAAGATGGCCGCCGAGTGAAATGACTTGTTTTAAAGGGACTTTGCTTGTACACCTTACTACAAGTCTTTTTAAAGGGATAGTCCACTCAAAAAAATACTTTTTTTTTGGGAAAAGAATGTTTTTTTTTTTTTGTCCACACAGTGGAAGTCAGTGGTAACCAACATGAAGGTATTTTAATTGTTGGCTGAACAATGTCTTTAAGAAATATCATTATTTTGTAAAAGGAAAATCTTTGCAAATTCTAATTCACATTCAATCACCTTGTGCAAGTGTGAATGGGATTTGGGAGCTACTGTGAAGCAAGTCTTGTTAACAAATAACAACTTTAAAATTTTGGTCTACTTTACATTTTAGCCCCACTCCACTTTCATTGTATGGAAAAGAGCGGCATGGACAGGTTAAATATCTCAGTTTGTGTTCCACAAAAAGACAAAAAACATTGTGATTGGAAAACATGAAGGTGAGTAAATGGCCAAATTGTATTTTTTAGTGTACTGTCTCTTTAAAATAAGTGTGCAGTTATGAAAAATGTCTAGAAAAATAAAAACATAAAGCAAATCAATCAATATTTCAGTTTTATTGACATTTTATATCAATGTTGATGGGAGTCCCAATAATATCATAATCCTCTCATCATCCATTTATAAAATACACAACAGTTGAAACTTCTTACTGGAATACAAAAGTAGTAAATCTTGGTGTCCAGACATAAAGCGATAACAAATGCAACAACTTAGTCCCTGACACAGATGAAAATCAGTTATGATGAATAAATACATTTATGCACATATATATTACCACGTGTTAATTTAATTTTTGTGTCAATTAAATATGTCGAGAAGCTTTTTTTTCCACTATACATAACCCGACATGCTACCATTCTCTGCACCCAAGCAAAAAATAAAAGCTTTTTTTGTTAGGTCAACTCATTTACAGTTGGGTCTTTGGTGATTTTTGGAGACAGTGAAGTGTCATTTAGTTGTCTTGGGTACAGAGGAGCTATGATTAATAGTATTTTTAATTTAGATAACCCAATGGATAGGCAGTGTACGGTCTCATCTTATATCCTTATTCCCTAAAGTGTCCATTAACACGCAAGAACAGTCAAATTAACAGAGTGAAACTGGGACCAGCACAAACTGTTGGAACATGAAACACAGACACAAAGATGATAAAACACCTTGTGAACTGCTATACACAAAGGTTTACATTCACGTAATTATGCGCATGTTTCATCCAAAATCAGTTAGATGGTCGCTTTATGCAAAAAGCACGTCTGTACCCTTCTTAAAAGGATAGTTCACCCAAAAATGAAAATTCTGTCATCATTTACTCACCCTCAAGTTGTTCCAAACCTGTATAAATTTGGAAGTCAATGTTGCGCCACAACTTTTTGGATACAAACATTTTTCAAAATATCTTTCTTTGTGTTCAGCAGAACAAAGAACTTTATACAGGTTTGGATTCTTACTTTTTTTCCTCGCAATTGCGAGTTTACATCTCACAATTCTTTTACTATTTTTAAAAAGTTTTACTTTTTTAATTGCGTTATATACACTAGCGAGTTAAAGTCGCGATTATGTGTTATAAAGTCAGAATTGTGAGATATAAACTTGCAATTCTGACTTTTTTTTTTCAAGGCCTTTTTTTTCCTCAGAATTTGACTTTATATCTCACAATTCTGAGAAATTCAGGATATAAACTAGCAATTGCGAGAAAAAAGTAAGAATTGTGAGTTAATATCTTGCAATTCTGAAAAAATTCAGGATATAAACTCGTAATTGCAAAAAAAAGTCAGAATTGTGAGTTAATATCTCGCAATTCTGATAAATTCAGGATATAAACTCGCAATTGCGAGAAAAAAGTCAGAATTGTGAGTTAATATCTTGCAATTCTGAGAAATTCAGGATATAAAAAAGCAATTGCAAAAAAAAGTAAGAATTGTGAGTTAATATCTTGCAATTCTGAAAAAATTCAGGATATAAACTCGTAATTGCAAAAAAAAGTCAGAATTGTGAGTTAATATCTTGCAATTCTGTGAAATTCAGAATATAAACTCCCAATTGCGAGAAAAAAGTCAGAATTGTGAGTTAATATCTTGCAATTCTGTGAAATTCAGGATATAAACTCACAATTGCAAAAAAAAGTCAGAATTGTGAGTTAATATCTTGCAATTCTGAAAAAATTCAGGATATAAACTCGTAATTGCAAAAAAAAGTCAGAATTGTGAGTTAATATCTCGCAATTCTGATAAATTCAGGATATAAACTCGCAATTGCGAGAAAAAAGTCAGAATTGTGAGTTAATATCTTGCAATTCTGAGAAATTCAGGATATAAAAAAGCAATTGCAAAAAAAAAGTAAGAATTGTGAGTTAATATCTTGCAATTCTGAAAAAATTCAGGATATAAACTCGTAATTGCAAAAAAAAGTCAGAATTGTGAGTTAATATCTTGCAATTCTGTGAAATTCAGGATATAAACTCACAATTGCAAAAAAAAGTCAGAATTGTGAGTTAATATCTTGCAATTCTGAAAAAATTCAGGATATAAACTCGTAATTGCAAAAAAAAGTCAGAATTGTGAGTTAATATCTCGCAATTCTGATAAATTCAGGATATAAACTCGCAATTGCGAGAAAAAAGTCAGAATTGTGAGTTAATATCTTGCAATTCTGAGAAATTCAGGATATAAAAAAGCAATTGCAAAAAAAAAGTAAGAATTGTGAGTTAATATCTTGCAATTCTGAAAAAATTCAGGATATAAACTCGTAATTGCAAAAAAAAGTCAGAATTGTGAGTTAATATCTTGCAATTCTGTGAAATTCAGAATATAAACTCCCAATTGCGAGAAAAAAGTCAGAATTGTGAGTTAATATCTTGCAATTCTGTGAAATTCAGGATATAAACTCACAATTGCAAAAAAAAGTCAGAATTGTGAGTTAATATCTTGCAATTCTGAGAAGTGAAATTAATAAACGTAATTTCGGGAGGAGTACGCCCATCTAATCTTCCAATTAATACCAAGGTATAAAACCAGCATCTTACCTCTTCCTGTTGTTAGTTCTTTTGGCATCCCTCCTCCTCCCCTTCTCCTCCTTTTGTACTAATTTTGCCTGTTATGGGGGGCAATCGGAGCTCGAGTAGGATATTCTTTCCGAGCCCATCTATAGCAGACAGCAAGCCAAATCTGTTTACCACCTACGCTAAGATTTTATGGGCACACAAACTCGTGAAATTCAGGATATAAACTCGCAATTCTGAGAAAAAAAGTCCGAATTGTGAGTTAATATCTTGCAATTCTGAGAAATTCAGGGTATAAACTCGCAATTGCGAGAAAAAAGTCAGAATCACGAGAAAAAAGTCGACAAAAAAGAATTGTGAGTTAATATCTTGCAATTCTTTATTTCTTGCAATTGTGATTTTTTTTATCTCGCAATTCTGAGAAAAGAGTCAGGATTGTGAGATAAAAAGCAATTATCTTTTTTAATTTTTATTCAGTGTCAGAAACAAGCTTCCATATGAGGGTGAATAAATGATGGCAGAATTTAAATGTTTGGGCGCACTATCCCTTTAAGGTGCGATCACATTAGTGACATTTCAGAAAAATTTCGCTGTCAAAAAGAGTCCATTGTGTTTCTCTGAAACAAAGCTCACACATAACAGTCACTTTCAAACCAAGCAGTTTTCTATTGGTCAGCCCAGTGAAATCATGTGACCAACTTGAACACAAGAGAACTTTTTCGCCCTCACGTGAAACTCCCAAACACATGGATTGAAATGACTGGATTTTGTCTGCAAAATTTCGCCGAGCAACAGTAAATGTGACCGCACCTTCAGACGGTTTAAAGGAATAGTTCTCTTAATGTATTCTCATTTTTGGGTGAACTACTCCTTTAAGCCCTCTGTGTTGGTCTGTCAGAGCCTCATTCAGAGATCTCTCCATGCCAAGTCTCCTCGCTAGCGCAGATGGCGCTAACCTCAGCTGAATTCGGATAGGTCAGCCTGGTAGTTTCTCACTGACACCAAGTGGAGAAAGCCCCATCAGCTCGGCGAACTCGTGACCCTGATCCTGCCAAGCACAACGTGCCCTCCAAGCCCTGCCTTATGTCAAATACGTGTATGAATAGAGCCGCTTGTAGCATAAACAGTCGGGCTGAGATGAGCGTGAGATGCGGTATGCTGTTGTTTTTACACACATATGTCTGTACACCTTGTGTATGCATTCATGTATCTCAGTGTGCTCCCATGTGCCAGGGCGGACACACACACATGCGCGCTCTCTCCTCCAGACACACAAAGCCCCCCGGGGCGGCCCGCTCTCCTGATATCGTCCAGCTTGGGGCGTATGTGTGTCAGCAGGAGATGGAGGGTAGAAGAGGGTTTAAGAGGGTAATGGCAAACCAAAGTCAGTCATCCACCCACACATTCACCATCCACCCTTCATCCGCTTGCTCTCTCCAGGACGCTCGCTCAGTCCCAGCCGTTGTCCTTGATCATGTGGGCGAGTTCGATAATGAACTTGCCCTCTTTGTACTTCTGACTGCTCTCAAAGGCATGTTCCTGGGGGCAGGAGGAGAGCGAGAAACCATATTGACCGCAGGACTAAGTTGGATGTGAAACTCATTATCATTTATGGGTCAGTGACAGTTTGTTCACAATAAAAAAAGGGAAAATCGTTCATCATTCATGTTGGTTTCATTTAGTTTTGAAAAACTTTTATGCCATTGTCAAAAAAAGTTACAATTGAATGACTCTAAAAATGTCATGTGGTGTAACCATCAAATAAAATAACATTTTCCTTCCACCTTGAATACATGTGAGTACACATCTTCATTTTTTTTTTTTTAAGTTTTTAAATATATTTGTCAAGGCAAAAAGTATCTTTTCAAATATTATGAATTATTAATTCAAAATATATTATGCTTTTTGGGGAGTTGCACCACATGACATTTTACAACCTGAACTTCCAGCAAACAAAAATATGTTTTAAGAATATTTTGATAACATTCCTACGGAAGAGGATTAGGGCCAAGCAATAATAAAAAAATAAAACCATCTTGAGATTAAAGTTGTTAAATTTTGAGAAAAAACTTGTTAAATTTCAAGAAAAAAGTCGAGATAAAATGTTGAGAATAAAGTCATTAAATTACGAGAAAAAAGTTGTTAGATTATGAGAACAAATCCGTTAAATTATGAGAAAAAAAGTCATTAAATTTCGAGAAAAAATGTCGAGATAAAATGTTGAGAATAAAGTCATTAAATTACGAGAAAAAAGTTGTTAGATTATGAGAACAAATTCATTAAATTATGAGAAAAAAGTCGTTAAATTATGAGAACAAATTCGTAATTTAACAAATTTGTTCTCATAATTTAATGCATTTATTCTCAACATTTTATTTAGACTTTTTACTCGAAATTTAACAAATTTAATCTCGAGATGGTTTTATTTTTTTACTATTGCTTGGCCCTAATCCTCTTCCGTACATTCCAATTAAGTTATGAAAACGTTAAAATTTACATTCCATTTCATCAATTTGAAAGTGTTATGTGAACGTTACTTTTGAATGTTCTCTAAACATTCGGAAACAAGTAGTAACAAAAAACAAACAAAAAAAAAACTTTTCAAAAACATTTCAGGAAAAAAAACATTTTATGAGTGATATATAAATAATGTTCTTGTGCTAATGTTTTGAGAACATTATTAAAAGGGTCATGAACTGAGAACTCAAAATTCCCTTGATCTTTTGAAATATAATAGGTCATTGTACTATAAAAACATCTTGTAAGTTTCAGAACTCAAAACTTTCTCATCTGTCTAAAAACAGCTTATATTGAAGCCATTCTGGAAAAAAGGCAGATTCTGGAATGTGCCACTTTATGACGTAATAATGTGGCTAAGCAACGCCTGCTTCTACACCACTGCCTGTTTAGCCCCGCCTACTGATTTGCGCATAGTAGGTAAATAACGAGAGAGGCAAACACAGGACTGTGCAGAAACCAAATGATAAAGATGGCTCCAAAGACAACAAGATACTGAACAGTGTCAAATTGTGAAAAAACACAATCTTTGCATTGCCTTCCTTCTGATCCCAACATTAGAAAAGAGTGGATGAACTTTATTTTTAATGTAGTTCCTGATCACGTCAGTAAAAACTTGGTCCTTTGTTTACTTAATTTTACAGCGGATTCGTTTACAAACAAGGCACAATTCGTTGCAGGATTTTCAGCAAGATTGAAACTAAAAGACGATGTTGTGCAGACTATATTGGATACTGGATTGGATATTGTCGCACCACACAAGTGTGAGTAACTGGTATTTATGTGTTTTAAAATTGTGATTAAAATATATACAGAAAGCGATCAAAGAAGACTCTCTTTATAATGGCTGAAGCTGTCGATCACACAGCACGAGCTTATCTGGGCTATCGCCAAAACTCCAGTTATTAATCTCTAACTGTATTTACACCATGTTAACACTGTTAGTAATGACAGAAGCAACTATGAGAGTGAAGAAATCAAATTCCGATGACACAATCACTGCCATCACACGATCAACAGGCTACAATGCTCATGCTGCAAGCTGTCATGTGACGGGAGTATACCTCAGTATATACACTTTTTACAATTAGTTGACATGTGTAGGCCCTAATAGTAAAAATGTGGTAAAGTTTTCATAGTGGGGGCACCAGTTCCACATGTAAGACTTATTTCAAATGCAAACATGACAGCCAAACACAGCAGTGGGTGTTTACACTGAAGTCTCACAACAGACACACCTCATCCAGTGTTGCCAACTGCTTTCAATTGAAAGTAGCTAAAACCAGTAGCTAAATGTCACTAGAAGACGTCATAATGGCAAATTCACTGATCTATATAAATATGAATTTAGATCAGTGGGCAAAATAAGAATCTAGATAAGGTTTGTCCAAGAAGTTGCTAGATTTGTCCCTGAACTTTTGAAAAAAATCTCAAAAGGGATGGGGAAGTCACTAAATCTAGTGACAAAATCCTTAAATTAGCAACACTTGCCTCTTCAAAGAGAGCATTCAGATCAGAGGGGCTAAAATAAGGGTAGAAAAATAGCCTTTTATTTCTAAATTATGACAATTTTTGATGTAAAAATTATACATTATAAGTTCACCTCAGGAAACACTATGAAAAATGCAGTTCATGACCCCTTTAAAGACCATCTTCAAACAAACCAGATCATGTGTGTATATTTGCACTGTTTGTTGTTTTCTTGTGGTATGAGATAGAGCGTTTGGTCCCGGAAGTGAGAATGTTTGTTCATAACTTTGAGAGAACCTTGCCAGCTCATTCTGAGAACATTCCCTGTTAGCTGAGCTAGCCTTGTCCCATCATAGAAAGGTCAAATTATGACAGTCAGCAGGTATCCTGTTTATATTATGCATGTTGGTTACACCATAATTCTGTTAAAACACTTTTTTTTTTCTAAGAAGAATTATGCCATAAAGTTTCCTTTTCAAGTATTTCATTCCTTTAATGAAGCTTATTTTCTTCATTATTGTATCAGGATAGTTGTATCTCTGACATTCATGACCGTACGACCCCCCCCCCAAATATCATAATTAATTTTAATTCAGTAATTAAAAACATGCTCATCATAGAAGATGTGCATTCAAGCCATTGTATTGAACATTTTAATGTATTTCTAAATAAATAAAAAGGTAGAAAAAATGCTGTTTCACTACAGCATTTAAAATTTGTCTTTTCTTTTTATAGCTGATGAATGCAGGCAGCATGCAGCACTCATCAGATTTCTGGAGAAGGGCACTGGGTCAAGCTTGCCTGATTTTCTGAAACGTCTGCATTCACATTGACATAAATATCTGAAGTGTTTATAAATAACCAGGTCACTATGGGAACGTATACTTGTTTGTGTGCATATTGGTGTTTGCATCGGTCTAAACTCCATGTCAAGGGCGACCGGAAATCCACTAGCACCGAAAAAACAATCGGCATGCGGCACAGCTGCTGATTAAAAATGGACACCATGCAAGGAATGTGTCCTGCTTAGACAAGCCTTCATGAGCAAGCTTGAACTCGCAAAGCCTTGCATATTAATTATGTGCTATTATTTCAAAATGATTGTGACTCTGGTGACCTTTTCGGTCAAACATGCAAACACATTCAGTTTTTTCAGGTAAATGCAGCTGCAATTAGGCTATTTGTTGAGCAAAGGGCATATGGGTGTAAACAAAAAGCTTTAAAGGGATAGTGCATCCAAAAATGAAAATTTTGTCATCACTTACTCACCCTCATGTTGTTCCAAACCTGTATGAGTTTCTTTCTTCTGTTGAACACAAAAGAAGATATTTTGAAGAATGTTGGTAATCAAACAGTTGACGGAAAAAATACTATGGAAGTCAATGACTACCTTCAACTGTCTGGTTACCAACAATCTTATTTTGTGTTCAACAGAAGAAAGAAGCTCATACAGGTTTGGAACAACATGAGGGTGAGTAAATGATGACAGAATTTTCAAAAAAAAAAAAAATTGGGTGAACTATCCCTTTAAGACTATTATATGTAAACGACCTCTCTTATGAGGTGATGCCACTTTTATGTAAATGTACTTTACATAACTTAACTTTCCATGTGCTGCGAACGTTTTCTTACATATTTCCACCCCAGTGTGGTTTTGCAGTTTTCGCAGTAGATGTCTGCCACTGCATGAAGCCCCGTGAGCAGAACCCTCTCCTCTGCAGGGCCACATCCCACGTTCACTCTGAGGAGACCAGGGAGACACAATCACACACAGGAAGCTACAATCAGGTGACATGAACAGAGTTTATGCACTACCTTTCATAAGTTTGGAGTCAGTACGTTTTTTTTTAAAGGTTTTTTTTCACCAAGGTTGCATTAAATTGATGATAAGTAACAGTAAAGACGTTTATCATGTTACAAAATATTCCTATTTTAATGAAACGCTATTCTTTTGAACTTTCTATTCATCAACGAATCCTGAAAAATGAAACGTATCCAAAATATCAAGCAGCACAACTATTCTTAAAGGGTTAGTTCACCCAAAAATGTCCAGAAAGGTAATAAAAACATCATCAAAGTAGTCCATGTGACATCAGTGGGTTAGTTAGAATTTGTTGAAGCATCGAAAATACATTTTGGTCCAAAAATAACAAAAACTACGACTTTATTCAGCATTGTCTTCTCTTCCGGAATCCTTTCCAATGAATTGATTCCATTAAATCCTTTCATCTGTCGGCGTTGGTAATGCACTTTTATGTCTTTGTTTTTGGCGATTAGGACATCCGCGACATGCACACTTACGCACCATTTTAAAAAATATAGCAATACCAAAATGCAAACAATGTAGAAAAGCTTGAATACAGCGTGCGTCTCCCTCAGACTGTAAACGAATCTCGGGCGCACCGGATAACACGTCAGCAACGTCTTACATCAGCAGCGTCACTGCGGAGTTGTGAACCACACTCCGGAGCAGAAGGGGGTGGTAATGCACCAATAAGCTGGATGCCAACCACCGTAAAACAGGAAAGAAGAAGAAGAAGAAGCGGAGTCGTGAACGTGAATTGACAACAGATCCGGAAGAGAATACAATGCTGAATAAAGTTGTAGTTTTTGATATTTTTGGACCAAAATGTATTTTCGATGCTTCAAAATGTCGTGGATGTCCTAATCGCCAAAAACAACCACGGCGACGTAAAAGTGCATAACCAACGCCGACAGATGAAAGGATTCAATGGAATCAATTCAATGGAATCAATTCAATAGAAAGGATTCCGGAAGAGAAGACAATGCTGAATAAACATTTGGACCAAAATGTATTTTCGATGCTTCAACAAATTCTAACTAACCCACTGATTTCACATGGACTACTTTGATGTTTTTATTACCTTTCTGGACATGGACAGTATACCGTACATACATTTTCAATGGAGGGACAGAAAGCTCTCGGACTAAATCTAAAATATCTTAAACTGTGTTCCGAAGATGAAAGAAGGTCTTACGGGTTTGGAACGACATGAGGGTGAGTCATTGATGACATCATTTTCATTTTTGGGTGAACTAACCCTTTAATATTAATAATAATAAGAAATGTTTCTTGATCAGCAAATCAGCATATTAGAATGATTTTTGAAGGATCATGTGACACTGAAGAGTGGAATAATGATGCTGAAAAATCAGCTTTGCCATCACAGGAATAAATCACATTTTAAAATATATTAAAACAACTATTCTAAAGTGTAATAAAATCTCATAATATTATTGTTTATACTATATTTTTGATCAAATAAATGCAACCTTGGTGAGAAATAGAGACTTCTTTCAAAAACAGTAAAAAAGCTTTCCAACCGAACCCCTTCAATTAAAGTCCCCCTGTGGTGAAAATCATCTGTCTATGTAGTGTTTTTAAAATGCTTTAAGACAAACCATGTGCAAATTCATAAGTCAACACTATTGCTGAGTATTTTCTCCTTAAAACTGCAGTGAAAAAAAAACATGGTTTGAACTTGCTGGTGTTTCTTACATCAAAAACTACCTTGCATCCAATCGCGTCATCATGCGGGCAGGCACAGGCATGCCATTAACTATGATCGCTCTGAAGCAGGGGAGTCTCAAGAGAAGCCAGGTTATCCTGGGATATAACTCTGTTGATATGAAAAATCTGGTACAAATTAACAATAAAGCAGGTGATTTATGTATATGATGTATATTACGATGTTATGATGGACTATATGCCTTTCTCCACTGACGTTCTGAGTTGTTCATGGATCCACGTATACTAAATGCAGCAATGTTATAGAGTTACATTCAAGCTATTTTAAGGCATGAAGACATTTTTTGTCACAGAAAAAAACATTTAAATATGTCATTTTGTTGATCAAAGATAAAATTATTGACTACAGGGGGACTTTAACATAAATGTACAAACATATATCCATGTGAAAACACAGAAACAACTTACACAGAGTTGAACAGATAAGCTCTGCCCTGACTTCCTTGAAAGGACTAGAGGAAAAAAGAGAACCGCATGTGATATCACATTTAAATGCTAATCTGAAACTGTGTTAAAGAGCAGCTTTTCATCCGTGCAGAACTGATGTGACATTAAACAGCATGTGTTGCTTTTCCAATCTGTGTGCCTCTCATGTGCTTAACAAACATGTTTGTTCATGTCCTGTTCCCTGCGCCTGTTGTCAGGTCATAATTTCTCAGCTCATTAATCACCTTGGAGATGAGCTCGTCATGGTTGGCGAGGTGTGCTCTGCAGTGGATGCAGCTGTAGGTGCGGTGGCAGCTGGGCAGATACGCCTGGAAGGTTTTGGAGCGCGTCATGGTGACCATGGGCCGGGTCGGTGGGCGGTGCAGGAAGGGGCTGCCGGCCCAGGTCGGCTCACATGGGAAGCACCGCAACACACAGGTGAGGGCCGTGGTGGGGCGGGGTGGGAGGTATACACCTGCACACACAGGGATGTGTATCACAGCTGTATGAATTGCATTGCACTCTTTGTGTGAGCGACCTCTGAGTAAACCAGTGAGTTTGAGGTGGGACTATCTGTTGAACAAGGTTAGATTACTATTGCTCAGGGTAGGGTTAGACACCAATAGCCAGTTTATTATTCAAAATCTACAATGTAACTGAATCTACAGTGTAAATCATACAATTCTTGAACAAATTAATATCACACAGTAAAATCCACAGAGTTAAATCATCTCTGCTCAGAGTACATATGCTCCCTCTCTAAATAGTGTTAAAGTAATACTTAAGCACAGTTAAAGTTATTAAGATAATTAAGCAATTAATAAGGCTGTGACTGAAGTCAGTTGTAGTTCTTGTGTTTCTCTTTTCTTCAGTGATTCTGCTTGTTAACAGCAGGTGTTCATCACTAATGCTCAATCATCACTTAATTAATTGCTTAATTATCTCATTAAGTTTAACTCTGCTTTAGTGTTATTTTAACACTATTTAGAGAGGGATCATATGTACTCTGAGCAGAGTTGATTTAACTCTGGAGATTTCGCTGTGCATAAGCAGGAGCTTTTTAGTTCAATTATAACCATACAGTGCAACCATTGTAGTCTTAATGATTAATGAACAAATGACTTGTTCTTTTTAGTAAATTAAACACATACATCTTACAACCTAACTTAAGGCTCGTGTGACTTAAATCAGTGTAGTTACTGACTAATTGCTCATATGACAACATTTATTTAAAGGACTAGTTCAGCCAAAAAAGAAATTTCTGTCATTTATTACTCACCCTCATGTCGTTCCACACCCGTAAGACCTTCGTTCATCTTCAGAACACAAATTAAGATATTTTGAATAAAATCCAAGAGCTCCTCAATAGACAGCAATTTCAAGGTCCAGAAAGGTTCTACAGACATTGTTTAAATCATCGACGTGACAGCAGTGGTTCAACCTTAATTTTATGAAGCGCAGAGAATACTTCTTTCGCAAAAACGAAACGAAAATAACGCTGTTTATGCTCAGTGCTTCCAGGTTCTATGTCAGAACGCCGACTCATTATTGGCCGGCTGCATGCCGTGTGCTGCTCACATGAACAGGGTCGGCCAATACTGTGCCGGCATTCAGATGTAGAGCCTGGAAGCACTGAATGTAAACAGCATAGGAGACTGACACAAAAGAGAAGATACTGTTGAATAAAGACATTATTTTTGTTTTGTTTTTGCGCACAAAAAGTATTCTTGTCGCTTCATAAAATTAAGGTTGAACCACTGTAGTCACATGAACTGTTTTAACTATGTTTTTAACACCTTTCTGGACCTTGACACTGGGGGTTAAATAGCTGTCTATGGACGAGTCAGAAAGCTCTTGGATTTCATCAAAAAATATCTTAATTTGTGTTCTCAAGATGAACGAAGATCTGGAACGTTTGGAACGAGTAATTAATGACAGAATTTTCATTTTTGTGTGAATTAACCCTTTAAAGATACACAGTTTTGTCAGTAGTATTTTATAAAAATGAATGAAATGTTACAATATTTTTTGTTTGTTTAGTTTTTATTATTCAATATACAGTAAATGCCAATTATCGAATTATCCAAAGCGCTTGGTTGGTTGCTGTGGTATTTGTCCTGCCCCTCCTCCAAAAGTGCCAGTATTTAGCGCTGTGTTTTATCCAAAGTTGAACATTATTCAACACTTGGGGACCGCAAAAGAAATGCCACGCGCTCAGCGTGAAACAGATGATCAGCGCCTCGTCACGCTGCTGCCGTTTTAAAAAATGTGGCGCTCCCATTGAAAACAACTGAAAAAATAAGCCTAAAAACACAAAATACTAAAAGAATTGTTAATGGAAACGTTGAGTAATTGGGTTTGTTTGTAAGAGGTCAATTTCTTATGGTTCCCATCCCTAAACTTTGGTACATAACTTGTCATATACAGTTTACACTACATCAACAAAACCTTAAATCCAGTGTTGTTGTTGTTAAAGGTGCTAAAGAGGATGTTTTCGTCGACTGAGAAACCAAAGACTGTTACGGAGTTTTTGAAATGAGTGCATGCGTAAGAACAACCCCCTCCCTCATTTTGAGGGAACGCCTCCCAAAACTCGTGCACGTGTATTGGAACATGAGTGTTTACCACAGGTATTCACTGTGTCTTGTTAGTGGATTCATTATGTCGGACTCACCGCAGGTAACTCATAATCTGCAGTTGTTACTCCTGACAAAAACATTACATGCAGCGCCTGTGGAGTGTGGAAAGTTACTGGAGCGCACAGCCGCGCTCGTCTCTCACAAGGAACATCATGGCAGCGATTGACAAGCCAGAGGGCCAGTTGGCTGATGTTTTTAAGGCCCTACCTCGTGCACAGATGATGTATATTAATATTCTTCCTTTCAGTCCACCTAATAAATAGTCTTTTATCAGTTAGTAAAGACAGTTTCAAGTAATATTGCAAAAATGTATAAAACAAAACATCCTCTTTAGCACCTTTAACTAGTTATTAAAAATCTTTTTCATTAATTGAAATAAAAACTAAATAAAATAAAACATAAATATTAGATGAAAAACTTCAAATCTTCAAAATAAATAAATATATAATAGTATATAAATGATACTAAAGCTTGGGCCAAAAAGTTCTCGGGCCATACAGCAACACTCTCAGAACAACTTAGCAACAGCATAGCAATGCCATGGCAACCACCCACAACACCCTAGCATCATGGTTGCCACTCTTTCTATTTTGTTCCAAGTGGTGCAAAAACTGCACACTTCCCCTTTAAGAATGTCCAGCTGTTTTTATGCACCACTCTGATGCTTTATTGTTACATTACTCTCTCAGTCAGAAGGCTTTGTTGAGACAAGGGTGAGCACGTCTTAAGAGTCCAGAGCAAAAAGGCGGCTCTTATGTTCTGTCCATTGTTTCCCCGTCAAAGCGTGGGGCTGAGGAATAAAGAGGCTACTGATGGATCGAAGCGCTTTCCCACACAAACACACAACCGTCAGCTGGGGTAAACGCACACTCGTACTGCAACATGTCCACAAATAAACTCTCTAACATTCTGGTGACCCGCTCTCGCCCCAGTTTCACACTCTGACCCATGAGGGTATTTTAGGACTCTGCGAGTTTGCTCAGGACATGATGCTGAAAAGGCCCTGTGGTGTTTTCTTACAGTTTACCGTCAACCAAGCGATACACTTTGTGACACTGCTATAACTGCATAATAGATGAGATAATGGACTTGTCTTTCTCTCGCGCAAGCTTTGGGAGATACTAAGTGGCTATTATTTGTTCAAAGTTAATACTGGTTCTGACTTTATATTATATTTAAACTGAAATGTAAGATGTTTTGTTTGAAAACATCAATAAATTATCATAAGAGTGGAAACCTGATGGTTTAGCAGTATTTCAGGGAGATGTAAACTATCCTTTGAGACTCGATGCTGAAGGAAGCAATGAGTAAGAAATGATCAAATCCACCTTTTATTGCTCTGAAATATTTTCCCCCAACATGTTTCTTGGGATTTTCAGTTTGTATTACTTCTTATTCACACAGCTGCATATTGAATTCAAGTTTTGGATTGCCATAACAGGCAGATCGATTAAAGCAAAGGGAGAGAGTCTCGGTATGGTTTCATCATGCAGACAAAAACACATTGGCTGAGCTCTGATCCGTGAACGCTGATGAACCTTCAGGCACAACCAGTTCAAATACTGATCACTGATCCAACACATAAACTGTGCCACAGATCATAAAGCTAGACACAAGCTGAATGCAAAGCAGCACATCTTATAAGATGCTTTATAGTAATTGTATGTAGTGTTCAAGAGATTAAACTAGGCTGATAGAGGCCAGAAGATTTTCTAAGCTGTGGTTTGTATAGAACAAACACTACTAAAAATCATAAATACCAGCATTAAAGGAATAATTCATCCAAAAATTAAAATTCTGCCATAATTTCTTCACCTTCATGTCGTTCCAAGCACATTTGCTGTTATTTTTCCACAAAAGTAGATTTTTTAATGTTTTACACAGCTCTTTCCTTTCAACCCTGGATTTACTTCGAAACAATTTTCACTCAGAATTCGCTAGTAAATTATACAAATAATTACAAAGAAATGGCAAGTAACACTGAATTAAACAAAGTTTTGAAGTAGAAAGACTAAAATAGTATTTTCTTGTAAAACGTACTCCAGTAATATGTTTTATTTAACTTTGAAAAAATAATTTTTTACCGTAAACAAACAGTTTGTGACTAGGTCTGTCATGCTTCAAAAATGACAAAAAGCACCATAAATGTAGTGACTTGTGCGCTATATCTAAGGGCCTGTCCAAATACCCACACTTGTGGTCTTGACCACTTGTCTACTTCCATGATGTATTTCCTGTATTTGGCCCAAGAGGG
This sequence comes from Chanodichthys erythropterus, assembly GCF_024489055.1. NCBI lineage: Eukaryota > Metazoa > Chordata > Actinopteri > Cypriniformes > Xenocyprididae > Chanodichthys > Chanodichthys erythropterus. The sequence goes on along the minus strand of NC_090237.1, from coordinate 12,401,971 downwards.
CGTGAAGACTGCAAGTGTGTCTAGAACTTTTTATTACCTGATGGGACACACTTATAGTGCTGTAAAAATGCTTTATTAACACGCTTTGATTTTCAATACTTTGCACTTTAAAATAAACATCTTTATGCCTGTTCAGCAGTCCCTAAGTAACAGGCACAATTTAATAACTGTGCTGCCTCTAATTAAGTGATAAAAAAGCAGTTGAAAGCGTTTACATTATCTTTGCACCAATAAAATGCGCAACATTTTATGTTATACTACCAAATTATATGTAATATCTTATTAATTTAACTTACACTGGAATGTTTTCCTTGACATCCCGCAATTTCGGGGCATGCGAGTTCCTGAACATGATGCATGATGGGATACGATTACCACTAGTGTTTATTTATTGTGCTTTAAGGGCACTGAGCTTTGGCATTTTTCAGACATTTTTCTTGCACACTTACTTCCTGTTGCATGCATGCGCTCTCAGGTGTGGGTATTTGGACAAGCCCACAGTCTTCTGAAGCCATACTCTTTGTTTTACGGAAAGAGTTGCATTAAGATGTTTACTTTTGCGTTCCATGAAAAAAATAACAGCATACAGGTCTGGAAACATGATGGTGAGTACTGTAAATAACTTTAAGTTTTCATTTTTTGGTAACCAGTACCTTTAATTTAGTTAATTTCCCCCTTAAATTACCGTAGTCAGCCGTATCCGGTCCATATCCAGATCAGACGGTGGACCTGCACCTAGACACGACCACAATGCAGCCCTGAATGTCAGCAGAGATCCTGTCAACTAGACAATCCTCTGTGAAGGCCTCGTCGATACGACAGCCATCGGCACAGATCCTCAGCAAAGACCACAAGAACCAGACAAGTCCTCCGCACAGACCCTATGACCAGCTTCGGCTCCATACTGCCGTGATGAATTTGATCTTCAAGCAAAAGGAACTGGATGAAATATTTGAATTCTATCAATCCACAGTCTGATTTCTGAATTGTGAAGCAGCCTGAATCATAATCACACTGTGTTCGTTCATTGGCCAGAGGAGAACTGACCCTTCAACTGAGCCTGGTTTCTCCCAAGGTTTTTTTCTCCATTCTGTTCCACCTGATGGAGTTTGGGTTCCTTGCCTCTGTCATCTCTGGTTTGCTTAGCTGGAGACACTTAAAGGGTTAGTTCACCCAGAAATGAAATTTCTGTTATTTATTACTCACCCTCATGTCACTCCACACCTTTAAGACCTTCATTCATCTTGGGAACACAAATTAAGATATTTTTGATCAAATCCGATGGCTCAGTGAGGCCTGCATTGACAGCAAGTTAGTTTACACTTTCTAAAGCTACTAAAAGCATATTTAAAACATTTCATGTGACTTCAGTGGTTCAACCTTATTAAAGGTGCCATCAAATGTTTTTTTACAAGATGTAATATAAGTCTACGGTGTCCCCTGAATGTGTCTATGAAGTTTCAGCTCAAAATACCCCATAGAGTTTTTTTTGGGGCATAATTAGAAATGCGCCGAATCAGGTTGCGGTCCCTTTAATTCTCGTGCTCTCCGCCCCCGGAGCTCGCGCTTGCCTTAAACAGTGCATAAACAAAGTTTACACAGCTAGTATAACCCTCAAAATGGATCTTTACAAAGTGTTCGTCATGCATACTGCATGCATGCGTCGGATTATGTGAGTATTGTATATTGTTATATTGTTTACATTTGATTCTGAATGAATTTGAGGCTGTGCTCCGTGGCTAACGACTAATGCTACACTGTTGGAGAGATTTATAAAGAATGAAGTTGTGTTAATGAATTATACAGACTGCAAGTGTTTAATAATGAAAATAGCGACGGCTCTTGTCTCCGTGAATACAGTAAGAAACAATGGTAGCTTTAACCACATTTAACAGTACATTAGCAACATGCTAACGAAACATTTAGAAAGACAGTTTACAAATATCACTAAAAATATCATGATATCATGGATCATGTCAGTTATTATTACTCCATCTGCCGTTTTTCGCTATTGTTCTTGCTTGCTTACCTTGTCTGATGATTCAGCTGTGCACAGATCCAGACGTTAATACTGGCTGCCCTTGTCTAATGCTTTGAACATGGGCTGGCATATGCAAATATTGGGGGCGTATATATATTAACAAAGTCCCTTTAAGACAAGTCATTTCACTCGGCGGCCATCTTTGAAACGCCTCTCGGGCATCCTGGGCATCATGCAGCTCCTATCTCTTTGAATGGGGAAACATCAGTTTCTCCAAAACTGTTCATCAACCTTACGATTAAATTTCATATTTGAAATCACCAATGAAATCGAACAACAACTGTCTCATAAATTTAGTTTCTAAACGCTCGAATCATAACAAAAAACGGTATTTTTCAGGCTGGATCAAGCTAATGCGCATGCGCAGACCTAAATGTGAGTCTCTTTTAGGTCTGCGCATGCGCATTAGCTTGATCCAGCCTGAAAAATACCGTTTTTTGTTATGATTCGAGCGTTTAGAAACTAAATTTATGAGATGGTTGTTGTTAGATTTCATTGGTGATTTCAAATAAAATTCTAGGGCACCTTTAATTTTATGAAGCAAGAATACTTTTCGTGTGCCAAGAAAAACTAAATAATGACTTTATTCAACAATATCTAGTGATGGCGATTTCAAAACACTGCTTCATGAAGCTTTATGAATCTTTTGTTTCGAATCAGAGGTTCGGAACTTTGAATAAAGTCGTTATTTTGGGGTTTTTTTGGAGCACAAAAAGTATTCTCATCACTTTATAACATTAAGGTTGAACCACTGAAGTCACATGAACTGTTTTAAATATGTTTTTAGTAGCTTTCTGGGTGTTAGAAAGTGTAAACTAACTTGCTGTCAATGCAGGCCTCACTGAGCCATCGGATTTGATCAAAAATATCTTAATTTGTGTTCCCAAGATGAATGAAGGTCTTACAGGTGTGGAACGACATGAGGGTGAGTAATAAATAACAGAAATTTTATTTCTGGGTGAACTAACCCTTTAATATTCAACAATGTTATTGATTCGACTGCACTGACACTATTGGATGAGAACTGAACTGAGCTGGACAATGACAACACTATTTTCTGAAGAACTCCTTTATAGATTAAATGAACTAATTTAATAATTGATGATCTTTACAACAGAACTGAATCAACACTAAACTGACTTCAGCTAAACAATAACACTATTTTCTTTTAGAGCTGCTGTACTGAATGAACTCTGTTTGTATCATTGAATCATTTTCCTGTTATCACTGTAAAGCGGTTAAGCGCTATATAAATAAAGGTGACATGACTTGACTTAATGTCTCCTGCTCAATGCTCTGATGCATTTGTTGTGACAGAGAGGCAGTAGCACTCTTCACTTCAAGGCCTGTGCAACACGAGGACCTTCCTTATGTAACCAGAGCAGCGCTGATGGGGATAACAGCAGCAACAAAAAAGAGGGGAAAATGTGTGTCCTTGTGTTGCGTCCCATCCTTCACTGGCTGTCCAGCCTCTAGCGTCTTATTTAACATGATGCATTTACTGTAATTACTTTGAGACAGGATTCCTAATCTGCATTTCTGACATGATTTTTGCAACCTCCCCCTTCCCCACAACCTTACTTTTTAAGGATATAATTTTGGAAAATGGTGTAATACGATGTTACATCATAGCAAATGATTAAACAGCCCCTGTAATTTCCTGAGTGGGTCATGAAAATTAAAATCTTCTGCTTTTTGTGATTATCTATTTCTGATGGCTTGTATTTGCATTCATAAATGCAGTTTATCATGCGAAGAGTGCCACGGTATAATACCATAGCTTAAGACCTGCAGGAAAAATACTATTGAAAAACGTAATCCCTGGAGACCGGATTGAATTTGACAGTGTTTCAGAAATTACTTGTCAGCATTCAAGCTCTCTGAATTCGATCGTGTAAGAGCGAGAGCGCTTGCTGAATATAAAACAGTAATCAATTCTTATTATTGTTTTATGCAATAACTCTATGTTTGAGTGCTGTGCTGGACTTAAACTGATGCACTGACAGCAGACAGTATGTGGGGCTGGATTTCAGCCACACTGCACTACTGGCACTGTTTCCTCCTGGCAGTCCAAGCATGCTTTCAAATTTGACCCCTGACAACAGAGCAATAAACAACATTTTTTTTTATAAAATTTAAAAATGTTGAGCCTAATACAACATACTGGAGCAAAACAACACTATACATGGAAGTAAAATGTGAGTCTTGTTGAAATGTGATAATCCACTAAAAAAAACATCAATAATGACTAGTTAGGGAGCTTACTAAGTTTTAAAACACAACCATTATAAGAAGTCCTTTACAGTAAAAAGCCCATGACACGTGCAAATGTTATTTATGGTCATGAAGTGTATTGTTATAGTGCCATGGGCCAGTTTTTATTTTTCTGAATATTAAATATTAGATAATGTTCTAACGATCAAATATTTTAATTAAATAATCTATTCTGTTTATGCTGAATATTCTATGCTGAAAATGTTTGATATAAATATCTTACATTTTTTATCTAAACCACTTATTCAGATCTATTAAATTATTAATTATTAACATTTTATGACATGTTCTAAATATGAAATATTACTTAATACTCCAGAAATATAATGTTACTGAATGTTGATCATTAATTCATAAACAAATATTCGGTAACACTTTATTTGACAGTGTCCTTGGGTGCATCTATTTATAGTAAGAACTATAAATTATGCATAATTACATCCAAACCAAACCCTAAACCTACAGTAATTACATGTAGTCAATTAATATTACTCAGTACTTTAATGTATAATTACACTTAAAAAAAAAAAGTGTAACCATTTTCTATAAAGCATGCTTTATTATGCTGAATATTCTTTTCTTTTAAAAATCTATATTTGTTTAATATAATATATTTAATAACCAGTAGGTCTATGATCAAATACTGCAATGTTTATCTCCTGGAGAACTCAGACATGACGCAGATTGGATAAAGTGCACACTAATGCTGCTATTAATGCAGAAATGTCTTAGTTTATGACTGATAGCACGCACTTGCCATTCAAACGGTTAAGGAGATCACTGTCAGAGATGATACATGTGCCACTGCTGATGCTGCAGTGATGCTGATGCTGCTGGTGGTGGATGTGATAGTGGAGGTGTTTGATAAACAAGCATCAGCAGCACCACTGCGGACCTGCAGCGCATCACATCACACCATCCAGCAGAACCATAACGCAACACCGTCATCCTGCCCTGAAGCTCTTACACAGATAACTGACAGTATTAGCTGGCATTTACATAAAGTACAGGAGTATATCATTTTGACTACTTGTTAAAATAACTCGCATTTACCTTTGAAAAGAAGAAAACGGGGTTGCGAGATGGTGGCACGCGCTCCTCTTCCGTTTAAGTGCAGCAGGGTTCACAGCAAACTTTGCGTGCGTATTCCTGTCACGACAAATCCCTTCTCCCGCTTCGCTCGAGGTCAGTGTGGACGTGGTGCACGTAAACTAAGTTTTGTATGGGCACGATCACACTGTACATCACCTACAGGGCAAATGACAACTCTTTGCACCAATCATTGAGACGCAGATGCATAGCAACACTACGCCGATTGGTCCGAACATGAAAAAACAACCAGTCATAACTTGGGCTGGTATCTACCTGCAGCTCCGAGAGTTTAGGCAGAACTTAACGCTGATTTGTTCGATCAGTCACCAGCAGGCTGCATGATTTACTTGGAAGTTAAAGGTACAAGATACTTCACTGTATTCATTCAAAACTTTGTAAACAACATCTTGAAGTAAAATAAACTCATTAGGAAAAGCATGTATGATTTAAGACGAGTAGTAAAATTTACTGTTGTAGGCGTTTTGATGTTACATAGGCCTCGTTTTTTGTATTTTGATACTTCGTAGTACGTGAAATATTTACATGCAGTGCTTATTTTTCAAACCTTGTGCATTGGTTAGACTAGAGAGCAAGGTTTATTTATCATAGAGCGCCCTCTTCTGGTCAAAACGCCCTCTTCTAGTTCCCAGTTTGAAGGGTTAGTTCACCCAAAAATGAAAATTCTGTCATTTATTACTTACCCTCCTGCCGTTCCACACCCGTAAGAGCTTTGTTAATCTTCGGAACACAAATTAAGATATTTTAGTTGAAATCCGATGGCTCAGTGAGGCCTCCATAGGGAGCAATGACACTTCCTCTCTCAAGATCCATAAAGGTACTAAAAACATATTTAAATCGGTTCATGTGAGTACAGTGGTTCAATATTAATATTATAAAGCGACGAGAATATTTTTGGTGCGCCAAAAAAACAAAATAACGACTTATTTAGTGATGACCGATTTCAAAACACTGCTTCAGGAAGATTCGGAGCACAAATGAATCAGTGTATCGAATCATGATTCAGATCGCGCGTCAAACTGCCAACGGCTGAAATCACGTGACTTTGGCGCTCCGAACAGCAGATTCGACACACTGATTCATTTGTGCTCAAAATCTTCATGAATTATTTTGTTTTTTTTGGCACTCCAAAGATATTATCGTCGCTTTATAATATTAATATTGAACCACTGTACTCACATGAACCGATTTAAATATGTTTTTAGTAACTTTATGGATCTTTTTTTTTTTTTTAATGGTTTTATTTTCTTTTATAATCCATGAAAAAAAATACATATACACATAACATTACAACCTTCATTTTTCTTATACAAAAACAAAAAAAAAAGGGAGAGGAAAAAAAAAAAAAAAAAAAGCGCAACAGATGACATTACAATTAGTTTGCAGTAAGAGAAGGTAAATGTTCCAGAAAGGAGCCCCAGATTTTTTCAAAAGTCCTCGGAGATTTCTTAACATTGAAAAGGATTTTCTCCGGGGTGCAGTATGAAAGAAGTTCATTGATCCGTTGTTGTCTGGATGGGGAATGAATCGACTTCCAGTTCACTAATATATATTTTTTTCCTGCAGTTCCTGCTAACAGTGAAAAATACTTTTTATGTTGAGAAGAGCCTAATAAATCAATATTCCCTAATATCCAAATTCTAGGATCTTTACTAATTGGGATATCTATAATCTTTGAAGTGGTATAAATTATATATTCCCAAAAGTCATTCAGTACAGGACAATTCCAAAGCATATGAAGTAAATTGCCTTCAGATGTTTTACACCTTTGACATTTTGAAGATATACCGGTATTTAACATACAAAGTTTTTGAGGAGTATAATATGTTCGATGTAAAATATTGAATTGAATTTGTCTATGTTTGGTGGATATTAAAATAGTCTGCATACTTTCCATAATATGCTCCCATTCTTCCAGGTCATATTTACAGTTAAGATCTACTTCCCATCTCTGCTTCAAGCTTACATTGTCAAAAGGCTTAAAGTTATTTGTTATTGTGCTGTACCCTACAGAAAAAAATGCCTCTTGGAGAGGACACCATTTTATTAAACATAACATTTTCAAATGGTGATAGTGTAGGAATCTTAGGAAAAGTCTGGGGGGTAATCTCTTTGATCCAATGTCTGACTTGCAAATATTTAAAGAAGCTGTGTTTTGGTATTTTGTATTTCTTGGATAGTAATTCAAAGCTCATTAAAGAATCATTGTCATACATGTCCTCCAATGTCTTTATACAACTTTATGGATCTTGAGAGAGGAAGTGTCATTGCTCCCTATGGAGGCCTCACGGAGCCATCGGATTTCAACTAAAATATCTTAATTTGCGTTCCGAAGATTAACAAAGGTCTTACGGGTGTGGAACGGCATGAGGGTGAGTAATAAATGACAGAATTTTCATTTTTGGGTGAACTAACCCTTTAATTATTCACCCTCATGTCGTTCCACATATGTAAGACCTTTGTTCATCTTCGGAACACAAATTTAGATATTTTTGATGAAATCTGATGGCTCAGTGAGGCCTCTATTACCAGCAAGATAATTAACACTTTCAGATGTCCAAAAAGGTACTAAAAACATATTTAAAACAGTTCATGTGACTACAGTGATTCAACCTTAATGTTATGAAGTGACGAGAATACTTTTTGTGCGCCAAAATTACGACTTTATTCAACAATATCTAGTGATGGGCGATTTCGGAACACTGCTTTCATGAAGCTTCAAAGCTTTACTAATCTTTTGTGTCGAATGAGTGGTTCAGAGCAAACTGTCAAAGTCCCTTGAAATATTGAAATTTCAAAACACTTATGACCTAACAAAGCCTTGTTTACATGACTTTGGCGCTCCGAACCACTGAATCGAAACAAAAGATTCATAAAGCTTTGAGACAGTGTTTTGAAATTGGCCATCGGAATAATTAGTTATTTAAATTTTTTGGTGCACAAAAAGTATTCTCGTCTCTTTATAATATTAGGTTGAACCACTGTACTCATATGAACTGCTTTAAATAGGTTTTTAGTACTTTTCTGGGCATTGAAACAGGAAATTAATTTGCTGGCAATGCAGGCCTTACTGAGCAATCGGATTTCATCAAAAATATCTTAATTTGTGTTCCAAAGATGAACAAAGGTCTGACAGGTGTGGAACGACATGAGGGTGAGTAATAAATTATATTATTTTCATTTTTGAATGAGCTAACCCCTTAATAAACACCCCCAAAATGTACTGCGTTACAAGAGTTGTATTGGGGTCTTTAATTTTTTTTTTTAAAGCACATAATAACACCAAGGCAAGATATAATATGTTTAAATTCATTTATAAAATATATATAATGGCAATATATTCACAAATCCAAAACAGAACTGTGCTGCTGAAACCAAATAGGCTCTATTACTAATCTCTGAATTCATCTTTGTGCTATCACTTAAAATTTACAAGAACATTGACAATGAACATTGGCTTGGACAAAATCTGAACCAGAAAACTAAACAAGTCTAAGAACTACTATATTCATATATATACTTCACAAAGGGCTGGGGAATATTTGAACTCCACAAATTCTTCATAAATCATCAGATTATCTTCTTTCAGGAGTGAGTTACTGTCATGTCAATTTTGAATGCATCCTGCATTTCATTTTTCTTAAAAGTGTGAGACAAAATGTTTCCCTTTCATTGCACAAAACTAAAACCACCAACATTTTAAAGTAAAAATCTTTTCCTGTCCCAGCAAAAGCAGATTCAAGTCACATGACCACACACAACACATGTCTATGATCCAGTTACACTCCAACACAACCTCTTTCATCAGTGTAAAACATACACAACCAGTCAAAAGCTTGGACACACTTGACTGACATTGTTTCTTGTGATCACAAAACCTTTTGGTGTAAAGCTTGAATACTGGAAATTGATTTTAAAGACAATTATAGAGTATGATTTTTCTCCTAATTGTACTTATATATATTGTATTACATATAAATGAGTCTGAAGCAGAACCAGACTATGTAGCATCTTAAATATGAGTTTTGACTTAGTTTTGATTACTTTAATATTGTAAACATGCTGAAATAGTAATAATGAAGATTGAATTGGTGTCAAAGCGTCTGACTGGTCATATATTAATTAAACGAAACACTTAACACTTCAAGCAATACTGAGGCATATTTTACGCCACAACATATCTTGAAATTGACAATCTCTTATTGTCAAAAGAAACAAGTTTATAAAAACAAAATATATACACGTCAATCATACCACATAGTACTTAGGTAAACATTAAAATACCTTCTGGTTATTGGTCTCTCAGCAATCCCACAATACACTCTTAAAATAGTGTTTATTTTCAGTGCCTTGGAAAAACTTCAGTAGCTTCGGTACTGTCATTTAGATAATGAACTCTTTAGTGAGTTCAGTGTTATTGCAGAAAGTGATTCAACAGAAAGTACCAGTGGGATACATCCTCACACTGTGATGAAACAATCAGATGTCAGTCAATAATACAATGAAAGTGCCAGTAGAGTAAATTTCACAGAAATGTCATGACTATCATGACATCACCCCAATATGATTGATAATTCAGCATAGTCTCTTTGCTTTTATGGACAATGTGTATTGCTATGAAGTTAAAGCTACAGAATGATTCCATGACATCCAGTTTGCTTTAAAACAGCTCTGATGCTGAATTGCTGATGAATGCAGAACTGATAGCTGCCACTTCTAAACTCATTTGACATAAACATCAAAGAATGTTGGGTAATTAAAAGGCTCATTCAGAGGCCAAAAATCAGCAGAAAAGCATATTGATTGTTTACTTTGGCCTGAAGTCTTATTTAAGGGTGGCAATGTAGTTGTTTTTCTCCATGAACTCCTTTAGCTTGGTGGGATAGTCTGTCATAATCCCTGTAGCCCCAAGGTCAAAGGCACGTTTAAAGTCCTCCTCGTCGTTCAACACCCAGATATACACCTGTGGTTGGAAAGGAAAAAGCAAAGACCAGTGGAAAAGTCTCATGATGACGTTCCAGACAACAGCGAAATTCCATTCAAAGCTCCTGCCATCTGCTCATGCACATCATAGCACTCAAAACAATTCTTACCCATAAAGCACATGTGGTGTATGACCTAAATTTGAAGATTAGTACTCACTTGTATTCCTCTGCCTGTCAGATGATCGAATAGAGCTTTTCTCATGAGGAGCCTAAAAATACATCCACATTATCATTAAAATAAGCATGAGAATAAGATGGGCGTAGCTTGAGCATTATATTAAGCTTGTAAGTAATATTATGACTGAGGCCAGCATGGGCAAAAACACTAAAGCAGGGGGGTATTCCAGAAAGCAAGGTTAACTTCTCGGTTGATTAACCCAAACCTTGCGTACTCGAGGTATGCAGGTTTCAAAACCGCGGCCTGAGGTAAGTTCAGACAACCCTCAGTATGAAACTCAAAGACATCTCTCAACCCAGCACTGAATCCAGGGCTGTGTCCAAAATTGGGCACTATTTGAGGGGAAAGCCATTTGCAGTGGTGTCCGAAACCGTAGTGGACTTATAGAGTGCACTCATTCAATACCATAATGCACCACAATAATGAGTGTACAACTGATGCATGCTCAATGGATAGAGAATACCCATAATGCACTGTGAGAGTCGTGCGTCTGACCAGAAGGTGGCGCCCGCCGCTGAATCATCCATCCATTTTCCAAACCGATGGTCCAGCGTAATATCATTCAGGTATAATTTTTTTTTTAAATTGATTATTAAATAGTTTAATTAAGGTTTATAGATAGTTTCCATGACAGAGTTCAAGATAAATCTTTTCATTACTACTGGAGCTGCCAGTTTGCAGAGTCTCAAATATCCAAACAAATGTCCAAATTCACTTGTTTTCATTCACTCCTTCAAGTGGACTATATTAGTGGAGTAATGTAGGGAATGGTATATAGGGGGCGATTTCAAACACAGCACTGGAGTCACCATGGAAAGGGACGCTAAAGGCTGCGTTCCACTCCAATTTTAAACACGCAATCGCAAACTTCCCTAAGCACTTACCCTCGGGGTTCAGACAAGGGAAGTTTATATGGACAGACCCTCGTCCCCTCGATTTTGACAGAGGGAGCAAGTCTATTCTGATGTACACTTCAAGCAGCTCTATATCCCACAATTCAACTTGATCGTGACGTCACAGCAGATCGCGCTTGACTGAAGTGTATGATATATTAATTATTTTGAGAATTAATCGCATAAACGTGTATAATATATTAATTATGGTGAGATTTAAAGGGCACCTATTATGCAAAATTCACTTTTACATGGTGTTTGACCATAAATGTGTGTTGGCAGTGTGTGAGCAAAACCACCCTAGAATGAGAAAAATCCACCCAGTGGTTTTTTTACAATCTCAATAATTCATAAGCACTGTCTCAGAACGCCCTGTTCTAAGATTGCTCTCAGTGTGACGTAGAATTGCGCTAAGCCCCACCCACATGGTTTGATTGACAATCTGGTTTTGGCATAAACCCCACCGTCGGTGATCTGTCAACCATCCGCCATTCAACGACAGCCAGTAATGTCTCCTAAGAAACATAAGTATTCTGTTGTGGGATGTAATAATGAACATAGTAGTTTTCACTTACTTCCAACATCAGAGCCACTGAAAACGCAGTGGATGGATTTTATTTACGAAGGAAAGACGCCACTCAAAATTCCAAAATACGTTTGTTTGCGCAAATAATTTTTTGACTGACTGTTTTGAGAACGAGGGTCAATTCAAAGCAGGTCTTGCTTCAAAGTTAATCCTCAAGTGTGGATCGTTGCCTACTGTTCGCGATCCAACGTCACCTCCAGAAGAAGTAAGTGTATTTAATGTTTTTTGAGCAAATAGTCATTTCAGTCGATGTCAGCCAATTCAATAACAAATGTGTCTAAAGTTGTTGTCGTCGTCGTAGAATGTCTGTGTATATAATTTTAACCTTGTTTGTATAGTGTGTATCTAACGTACTTAGCAAACGTTATCACAGTATTTGTCTGTAGTTTCAAAAAATTGCGCGAACGTTATCACAGTGTGTGTGTGTGTGCTGCACATCCATAATTACAAAGGGGACGCGATTAAAACTATAAGTACATAAATGTATCAAATAACCATTCAGAGACGTCTTGCTCCATTCTCAATTGTGTTTCTTCTGCCGGAGTCTCTTCATCATCTGGGTCTGATTCCGGTTCAAACATGTACGGCTGAATGCCATACAAAACAGCGGGTCTCTCATTCTCAGCCATTCTGCTTCTACCGACTGTTTATTGCCATAGGTATGCAAGTTACGCCCTCATCCAAAGGCAGGGCGGGGATATGCAGCTCATTTATATTTAAGGTGGTACACACCAAAACAGCTCTTTTTAAAACGAGCCCCAAAAATGACATTTTCAAATGGTTATAATAAATTAACTGTGGGGTATTTTGTGCTGAAACTACACAAATACATTCTGGGGACACCCAAGACCAATATTACATCTTGTGAAAAGGGGCATAATAGGTGCCCTTTAAATCGCATAGGCTAATACTTGTAGCTACATATTGCTCAAAGTCAAAGTTTATACTATTGATATTTTGTTTAATTTGTGTAATTTTATTTTTCTCCAACAGCTCATATACCTATAAGATTTTATATATTTTCTCCAACAACTTATAAGCATATAGAATGGTGCATAAAACAAATTCATGAGTACAAAAGGGGCTTAAATAATAAATCAGCTCCAGTGAAGGGCTTAGCGCATTTCATTTAAACCTTATGCATGACTTCCGCCAGTAGTGGGCACTCGTGCAACGTAAGCAATGACGCACATTAGAGTCCACTAGACAGAGAGAAGTTAGAGAGTGAAGGGCATAAAGATTAGGATTGGAACGCAGCCCAAGAAGAAGCAAGCCATACTACTACTACTTTCTTCTCCTTTGTTTTTTTTTTTTAATGGGAATTTACATTCTTAGTGCATACTGTCACATACAGGGCAACTGTGCAGTTTTTTAAAATCTTATCTTTTAATCTTTATTCTGTTTTTTATTACTATGAACAAGAAAAATATGGTTTGTTTGATGCCAATTATGAATTTTAAAAAGTGTCTGTGCTTGCAAAGATAATATGGCTGTATACGTTTATTTTTTGTTTAGCCATTTCTTGTATGGTGAGATGTATCACATATGTATTTTTATTACAAATACATTATATAGAAAAAATCCTGTTGTAAAAAAATTCTTTTAAATGCAGAGCCACGATGTGTAAGATAAGAATTCAATAAAACAGAATAAAATAAATATTTCTTTGTTACAATATAGAGCTTTATAATATATACATATATATATTATTGTGCAAAATCTGTCACGCCCACTGGAGCCTCATCAATAGGGCAAGCATGAGCTAAATACCTCTGAAGTAAACTAACCTCCAGAGCAGGTTATGTTCAGACAATAAGTTGCAATGGCTATTTACATACCCTGAAAGTTACCTAAGGTTTTGGAACCGAAAGTTGAGATTATCCACTTAGTTAAGTCGCATAGCCTGCTATCTGGAATACCCCCAGTCAGTTAACTACTTATAACAAACACATAAACCATGTTCAGTAAATATTTAGGTAAAAAGTTCATTAAGGCCAGAGTGTACATAAACTCACGTGTCTGCCAACCATGTTATAAAACGCTGACTCCATGTCTGACGCTCAGGACCTTTGAGTCTACAGGAGACAAAATATTTATCACTTTTTCAAATTTCCAACAAAATCTTTAGAGAAAATGTCTAGCAAAGCACTAGTTCTATGAGCATCCAAAGTTCAAATTAAAAGAGCCTACTGAGGCCAAATCTATTTTTTTTTTTTTAATCCTGGAAGAAAAATAATGATTGGAGCATGTATGTGCGCATGACTAAAATGTATATGTTCCTCACTTGGAAACAATTGAAGGCATTGGAATCTCCAAGAATTGTTCCTTGAGCGGGACGAAGGGCAGGAGGCCTGTGTAGAAAAGGCCCACTAACAGTAGCACTCTGGGCAAACTGAACAAAACTGGGATTTGTGGATTCTACAAAACAAACAGGTAAACTTTAGACATTGACATTTTGCATTCGCTGAACAATTTTAGTAAACTACGCTGTTTACTAAAAGCCAATGTTTCACCTCTTTATAACATTTCTTAACGATTTCATTGCTGGAGTTTCCCCAGACGGTCAAATCCTCCCTGTTGTATTGGATGACCAGCTCGGACACCTGACGGAAAAAAAGGTGAAACTATTTTGCTTCTACACACTTGTCTCACCAACCTGATTAATTTTAGTGGTGACAAACAGCTGCACAGACAGAGGATTCAAGGAAATGAAATATGAGCAGGACAGCAGGGTCCACACACCTTCTTGATGAGGGTGTCATTGTTAGCCTTGATATCGATGTTTACAGGGGTGGTTGGGAAAGCTTCAAACACGTCTCTCAGCAGAGGGATACGTTTGTCATCTCCTCCTTCACAGAAGCACTCTGAAATACATCAGGAGTAATGTAATAGTTGGACATACATGTCTTAGTTACCATTAAATGTATACAAAATATATTTGAACCAAGTTTACAGTAGCTTGTTTCAATGTATAACGTTTCAGATTTTTTTTTCCCCCACTACAGGCTTTTAGTGACACTTCAGGCACATTGGGAATCTGCTTGATTATACCTTAAATCAAATTTGTTGAACATTACCTGGACTGAACACTCACCTCGTTTGAAAGTCACCCCAAGCTTACAAAGGTAAGGTGGAAGTTCCTAAGAAGACAAACACACATAAACACTTTTACATCACCGCCCATATTTATATATTGACATTTAACGTCTGCAACAAATTAGTCAAGACTTGAAACATTTGGACTGCGAGTGTGAATTCAGGATGTTTGAAGTTTCTCCACTCACAGCGTAAGCCACATCAGAGATGTATGCGTTAATGCCAGTCGACCTCTTCAGGTTTGAATCATGCAATACCACCACCTGCTCATCTTTGGTCAAATGACAGTCCAGCTCCAACATGTCTGTGCCCAGTTTTACAGCACTGAGGAAGTAGAAAACATATAACAGATGAGTTAAAGAAGCATTTGTTTATAAATTAACATCCAGATCGCTGTAGAATATGTTTGTACAATTTAGTCATCAACTGATAAGGCCACTTAAAGGAAGGATAAAACCTATTCAGAAAAGAGGAAAAAACACTCCAGATTCTACAAGATCAAGTATATGAAGTTAACCTAGCATGCTAGACTTTAGTACAGTTACACTTATCAATGCAAATCCAGGCAATTAACAGCAGCCCATTGATAAACTCACTGCTTGAAGGCTGCCATTGTGTTCTCCAAGTTCTCTCCAGCCCCTGAAGATGAAGAAAAACAATAAGTATCAGGACATAATGTATTTTGTAGAAGCAGTGCTTCGTGTTTACTCACAATATTGCTTCTGGTAGTAAAATAATGACTTTGGGTGATGTTTATATTGAGACTATATGTAGTTTCTACAGTATTTCAGCATTCAAAGTCCACACTCCAGGGCCTAATCAATAAAGACCAGTATCAAGTCAATGATGAACCCTCTGAACCAACACTGGCCCAACATGAAGGTAAAGTATTATGAAATTTGTCTTATAGGGCTCCAAGTCTTGTTTATTAATGGTAGCCCCATGTCATTTCAACAAATTATGGAAAAATATAAACTTCTTAAGTCAGAATCTTTCATGTTTTTTCTTATTCAAAGAAGCACAACATTAAAGGATAGTCTTCAAACATCTGCAGTTGAGAAATAATTTTTTTAAACATCCGGGATTATTTTTAAAAATTTATATGTGATTGAACTGGCAAAGATGCATAAAGGATTCTGAAATTATGGGAAGGGGAGTTAAAACAATATGAGTCTGTAATCGTACGAAAGCAATTCAGCTGAGGATTACATATCCCTAATCATAGACATGCTTTTAACAATTCCTTTTCCCCTTTTTGTCTTAAATGCACAATTATTGGAATAACATACTTTGTGAAATGCAAAAGAGGTATTAACCTGGAACTGGACCCCTTGACACTTGTTCCTGGATCAACATATTTTACAACATTCCTGTCTGGAAATGTAGTCCTAAACCTATTCCTACCCCTAACCTAACCCTATACCATAACTTAACCCTAAAATCAGAGGGAAATGATAGGTGAATAACACTGATGTAAATACACCTAACCCTGGTTGTATGCCTGAACTTGACATAAACCGTAAACTTTTCCTTCAAATCTGATTGGTTGATTGGAATGCTGTTCAACAAAATCTGATTGGTTGATTGATTGCAGATATTGTACTTTGTGAAAACATGTTCATCTACTGGGCATACCTAGCGATAATTTAACTTCTGTGGATAATAGAAGACTTTTCAATATTATGACTCAGAGAAAACATACTTTTGCAGTGGATCATCGATAAACCCCCTCTGTGAAAGGATGGCTAAAAAGGATTAGTTCACCCAAAAATGAAAATAATGTCAATAATTACTCACCCTCAAGTCGTTCTACACCCGTAAGACCTTTTTTCATCTTCGTAACACAAATTAAGATATTTTTGTTGAAATCCAATGGTTCAGTGAGGCCTGCATTGCCAGCGATGACATTTCCTCTCTGAAGATCCATAAATGTACTAAAAACATATTTAAATCAGTTCATGTGGTTCAATATTAATATTATAAAGCTACGAGAATATTTTTTGTGTGCCAAAAAAAAACATGGAGCTTTGCGAATCGAATCAGTGACTCTGAGTGCCAAAGTCATGTGATTTCAGTAGTTTAGCCATTTGATAGGAGATCTGAATCACTGATTCGATTCGTAAAGCTCTGAAGCAGTGTTTTGAAATTGGCCCATCACTATACTGTTGAGTAAAGTCGTTATTTTGTTTTTGGCGCACAAAAAGTATTCTCGTCGCTTTATAATATTAAGGTAGAACTACTGAACTCGCATGAAATGTTTTTTAAATATGTTTTTAGTACATTAATGGATCTTGAGAGAGGAAATGTCATTGCTGTGAATGCAGGCCTCGCTGAGCCATCAGATTTCATCAAACATTTACATTTAGTCATTTAGCAGACGCTTTTATCCAAAGCGACTTACAAATGAGAACAGTCAATCAAATCAACATGAGAACAACAGTACAGTATGTAAGTGCTGTGTGAAGTCACAGTTATGACAGTAAAGTGCTCGCAAGAATTATTATTATTATTTTTTTAATTAATACACAAATAGATGGAATGAAAATAGAAATCAAGGTAAGTGCAGCTATTACTGGGTCAAGTGCTGACGAAAAAGATACGTCTTTAGCATTTTTTTGAAAGTGGCTAAAGATTCAGCTGCTCGGATAGAGCGTGGCAGGTCATTCCACCAGCCAGGAACAGACCCGGAGAAGGTTCGTGAGAGTGATTTTGTGCCCCTTTGTGATGGCACCACAAGCCACCGTTCACTTGCAGTCAAAAATGTCTTAATTTGTGTTCTGAAAATTAACAAAGGTCTTACGAGTGTGGAACGACATGAGTAATAAATATATTATTTTCATTTTTGGGTGAACTAACCCTTTAAATGGAACTCATATCACTGGAATACCTCACAAGTGTAATCCACTCTTTTTTCACAAAAAATTAGAGACATTGGTAAATTAATTGGACCCCAAGTCACAAACATTATGTTTGGATTTCACAAATGAGTACTTTGTATATCCATCATGTGAGCTAATATGTTGAAATTGAAGTTTCTACTTTCTAAGATGGATGCTTCCTTTTTTACTATTATTGTCAATTTTTTCCCCTCAACGAATTGGTTTTGTTTTTGAATTCTAATTTGTGAAAAAATGTCTTAATAATAGGCTTTTCATTATATAAAAAAACAAAAATGTTTGAAATGCATGACTTCTATAGTCAGCAATCTTATGAATGTAACCCTAAGGTTCATTCATTGACTGTGACTCAAAACCTAGTACGCTTCCTACATAGTCAGCATTTTCAGATCACTGGGTTTTGACTTGACTGGATAAACAATGAAAGCTGTATATTTGATATATACATATAAAAGCAGTGTTTGTCCACTCACCGCCGCGGTGTGAGATGTGTCTGCTCCGGAAGGCTTCTCTCTTTCGCCGGTGCAGCAGTGACGGACACTTCAGCAGTAATGTCGAGGTTAGCACATATCCGGTAACCGTGGATAAAACATAAACCGCGACGCTCATTTTTACCTTAAGCAAGTGAGTCCTGTAAAGCAACTTATATGACTACAAATTCATTGAAAAGTGACGTAAAACGCGACAGTAGCCTCAGGAGTCAACACACACCGGTCGGTTTCATCCAGCACCTCTGGCCAGCCGCCGCTGCCACTATCAGCGATCAGAAGAAAGCCGAAAGCAGCTCTGAGGCAGAACATATAGTATCAGTCAGATTAGATCCTGCTTTAGTTGCACCGTCATGCATTGCTTTGTAAACCCACCCATGGTCTTGCAGTCCAATGTTTCTTGACAGGCCATCCCCCTGCGCAGTTTAAATAATGCTTGGGTCAATAATAATACTACAGTCGAAGGAACGCGCATGCGCACTACGAGCATCTGATGACGCGAGTGAACGCAAGAGGATACTAAATAAAGTCTTTCGGATCCATGTTTTGGAAAGATTTAAGCTCAATATTTCCTAATTTTGTGGACAAGAAAAAAACTATTTTGCATCTGTGTTTTAAGATTAATTTGGAAAGATTTAGAATTCTATATGAATAGAAAACTTGATTGTATGATAGAAATTTGTGTATTTCATGTACTTTTTTATACAGAGAATGAAAACTTGAAGTGTAAAGAACTACATATTATACATTTGTTTATTTTATTAGGAAAATACCATATACATAAGAAGAAGAAGGCTCAATGTAAACCAAGTTTTCCACATATTATAAATGACTTTAAATTATATGTAAATCTTTTGGAACAAACAAAAAAGCACTGAAAATATGTAATGCTCTGAAAGCACTGAAATTTATGTAATATTTCCTTCTTTTTTTCTTTTTTCTCCTTTTTTTCCCTGGCAGCTAATGGTATGATACTGTGAATATGTAATACCTCTTGTTCTTGTGGCACTGAATAAAAAAAAAAAAGATTCGGATCAGATGCATTCAATTGAAAAGTTTTATTAATTAAAACATTCAGTGAAAGAAGGTGATTAAGATTCAATGTTGATCGAGAGGTCAAATAAAATGTTTAATTTTAATTCTTAATGTCTGTTGGTTATAAAAAACTATTATGCGTGATGTTTTCTAATAACAAATATAAAAATTAAATAAATGTAGCCTAAAGAAAACATTAAAAAAGAATTTATAGCTATACACACATCGTTTATCAAGCACAAACAGAAAACAAAACATGGGATTAATGTCTATAATGCTTTAAAAACGAAACAAATAAATTGGACACCAAAGTAGCATTGAAAGTTCGTATAATGACCAGGCAATAGCTGAAGATGTTGAAACAAAATAAAGGTGTGAAAGGTGTTATCTCTCGATTAAAGTTCAAGTTCTCATTGTTTCAGCTTTTCTCTTATACTCTACAAGTGTTCTTTTACATCAATAGAATTTATGAGGGATTATTGGATTATGCAACTAAAGCATGAGACTTTAGAGCATGAATAACTAAACCCTCTTTTCTCAAGTGCAATAATGTTTTTAGATGTGCAATGAAGTTTCTGTAATAAATTGAATTTCACATGTCAGAATTCACAGTGTTGTAACCCTAAATATGTAGCCCTTCCTATAAAGTGCAGGCAACTAAATGTGTCAAAGGTCAGTCAAGTTGGTCTGTCAAAGTTCACTACAAAGTTCAAGCATATATTGCAATCGCTAAGAAATAAGAGATACGACGAAGATTGTCAATTGAAATGCTTCTAAACTGAATCTCTCTTTAGAAATCTGCATTTAAGACATCACTGTGTTTCCATCACAGTTTGTTTTACTGCATTTATTTATCAAAGAAAGATAAATCTGGTTAGTTTAACTGAGTAGTTGTAGCTGATAAAGTTCTACATGTCGACATCACTCGCAACAGCCCTTCAAGAATGGAAGGTTCAGGAGAAAGAATTACAGCAGCTTCAGGTAGGATTTTATCTTTCCCAAAAGATTCAGAACCAAAGACCGTTTAAAACAAACATTTCTGTTGAAATAAATCATTTCTGTGTCCAGGATACCCACCGGCTTTACCTGCAGAAGTTAGAGGAAGTCTCCAAACTTCAAAAAAGCTTTGCTGCCTCCATAGCGAGACAGAAAAAGAATTTAAATGAGAATTTAAAGTCTTTGTCTAAGTAAATAAAATCTTTTCTTTATGATCTGTTATGCTGATTATGATTGAAGCATTTTAATATGTATTTTCTGCTCCGGATTATAGACTCGGAAAAGGACTGACTGAAGAGGAGAAGAATGAGGTTAAGGAGGTCAAAGGTCACATTCGAAATATGCCAAACCTAATCTTTCAGATGGAAGCATTTCTGCCAAAGAAAAATGGGTAATGGAAGATTATTACATGAGACTGTTTCGGAAGGTTAGCTTTGTATTAAGAAGCTGTGTGTTATTTTTCCTTATCTTTTCAAGGCTTTATCTCGGTCTTGTCCTTGGGAGTGTGAATGTCAACCTTCCAAGCAAAGAGGCAAAGTAAGCACCAAAAAAGATCTACTGAAATACATTTAAAATATATATCAATAACAACAGATTTATAACTTAATGGTAACTTTATGCACGCTACAAAAACAAGATACATTTGTTTTTCATAAGATATTAAGGCTTGTTTTGAGAGTATATATCTCGATTCAAGCTATCTTACACCATTGGCAAATTGTTTTTGTGTCAAAAATGTAAAAAAATAAATGTATATATGTTAAAATATAACATTTATAGTTATTTGAATAATGAATATACAATAAATTTCTGTTTATTTAAATCTGAATACACTTAATTACTTTATGCTTACAACAAAAATGTACAGAAAATTAAATAATAATTTACACTTTTTAATGTAGAGCTGAATACAAAGATGAATATGAAAGGTTCAAGCTGTATGTGACCCTGATTCTGTTCCTGATGACCTTCATATGTCGCTTCTTCATCAGCTACAGGTAAGACTGAATTCACTCGGGCCTGTCTGACAAGCCTTCCCTCACATCATGTTTCATGCCTGCTTTTTTGTGTGTCTGTAGAGTTTTGGATGCCCTTCTTAACTTCCTGTTGGTTTGGTACTATTGCACCCTGACAATCCGTGAAAGTGTCCTCATCAGCAATGGATCCAGGTCAGAAACTGTCAGATGAAACTTCTGTATGTAAGAGGCTTTTCACACTTGAATATGTGACATTAGTACTGTCACACGAGAAAAGTTTGATCAATAATGGATTTAATAAGCTGTCTCCAGGACCTGTACCATCTCTACAACTGTGCTTTGATTTTTTTTTTTTAGGATTAAAGGTTGGTGGGTTTTCCACCACTACATTTCTACTTTTCTGTCTGGGGTCATGCTAACCTGGTGAGTCATTTCAGATTATTAATTTCAGAGCAGTTACTGTACCTACTTGAGTTTGTCCTACAAGTTATCATAAATTTCCATTCACATCTTATTCCTATAATGTGATGTACTTTTGAGTGAAACAGCATTGTAAATTGTGAACCAATTGGATCAAAGCAGGCATTTCCATACTATCCAATAGCCTGCATGGCCAACGTGACACCAGTAAAAAAGGAAAGATAATGAGAGGAAGAGCTAGTTGTTACATCATAATTAAAGATTACTGTGGCAAGCAAGGAGGGGCTGAAAGCCATGGGAATGAAGGTGGAGTTTCTTTTCCTGAGCAGCAATATTGTATTTTATTTCAGCTTTATTGCAATTACTGAAAATTATTTTAATAGTATTGGTTTAGGTTTTAGTTAAAGGGATAGTTCACCCAAAAATGAAAATTTGATGTTTATCTGCTTACCCCCAGTGCATCCAAGATGTAGAGGACTTTTTTTCTTCAGTTGAACGCAAATTATGATTTTTAACTGCAACCGCTGCCGTCTGTCAGTCAAATAATAGCAGTGATTGGGAACTTGAACAATAAGAGTCGAAAAAACTTCCATAAACAAATCCAAATTAAACTCTTCGGCTCGTGACGGCACATTAATGTCCTAAGACACGAAACGATCGGTTTGTGCGAGAAACCGAACAGTATTTATATATTTTTTTACCTCTAATACACCACTATGTCCAACTTCGTTCAGCTTCTGGCTAGTGAGGTCTGATCGCGCTCTGACAACGGAAGTGATGTCTCGCGCTCATTGAAGTATATGGGCGAGACATCACTTCCGTCTTCAGAATGCGTTTTTTGACCTCACTAACAGGAAGCTGAACGAAGTTGGACATAGTGGTGTATTAGAGGTAAAAAAATATATAAATACTGTTCGGTTTCTCGCACAAACCGATCGTTTCGTGTCTTAGGACATAAATGTGTCGTCACGAGCTGCAGGTTTTAATATTGATTTGTCTAAGCAAGTTTTATTTACTGTTATAGTTGAAGTTCCCAATCACTGCTATTATTTGACTGACAGACGGCAGCGGTTGCAGTTAAAAATCATAATTTGCGTTCGACTGAAGAAAAAGTCACCTACATCTTGGATGCACTGGGGGTAAGCAGATAAACATCAAATTTTCATTTTTGGGTGAACTATCCCTTTAACAATAAAGCCGTGGTCACACTAGACTTTGAACATGCGAAATTTCTTCGGATGCTGTAACGGTCGTGATATGACGTCACGGTCTACAGCGTCTTTTTTATAAACATGAATTCAACACATAACTTAAAGTAATACATTTAAAATGTAGAAATATAGAACCTACTCGACTTTACTGCAAAAATACAATTCTTTTAGTTCAGCCAAGAGGTCATGCCGTGACCAATAGATCTTCTACTGGTCGCACGTCTTCACATGATGCGAATTCGCAGGTCAGAGTTCACCAAACTTGAACTTTGGAACGGAGCGAAATGCGAAATTTTCCGCACAAGCTTGCGTTTCCGGTCTGACGCATTCGTATGCATTTCAATGGAAGTCAATGGAACGAAAAGTGCAGTGTGACCACACCTTAACATCTTTGTAATTGTGGCAAGCGAGGTGAGGCTGAGAGCCGTGGGAACAGAACAGGAGCTCCGGGAGAATAAAAGGATGAGTGACAACAGTGAACCAGGCCTGTGAAACTCCTCCTGTTCGCCCGCTCTAAGTGGGACTTGAACCCGGGTCTGCCCAAATGAAATTTGGGTGCTCTAAAGGCAGGAACACACCAAGCCGATGGTCGGCCGTCGGGCAGTTTTTGTTTTCAGTCTGATCAATCTGATTGGCTGTTCAGCTACTGCCACCTGCTGGTACAGACAGGCATTTCATCTTACGCAGGCACAGAATGGACTTGCTTCTTGGTCATCTGCTGTCGAGCGTCGGTTTGGTGTTTCAGGCCAACTTTGGACCCAGATGCTGCCGATGTGAGCCAACCCCTCAGTCTGCTTTCGTCGCCACTAGTTTGTTGGCGTCGGCTTGGTGTGTTCCTGCCTTAACAAGGAATTAGTCTCTAGTGTCAGTCGCTAGAGTGCCTTTTGATGTCAGGGGAGTGAAGTTTACATGCTCTTACTGGCCTATGTCAGTTACACTTGGACTATTTATGTTGTGTTTTATTATGCTTTTATGCGGCAGTCGTCCATGAGGGGCTGCCGCTTTACTTTCATTATTTTTTTAATATAATTAGGGGCCAAGCCCCGAAGGGGCTGTAGCCCCTATTGTAATTGTACGTTTTCCCTTTTATTATTATTATTCTTCCTCCCGAATGGGAGTCTATGGCAGCCCTATCAACGGAACATGAGAAAATGATGAAATTTGGCACAGTTGTAGAGATGCTCATGAATAGTGATTGGACCAAATTTGGAGTCTCTAGAACCAACTCTATAGCGCCACCACCAGTTCAAAATTTCAACATTCTAACGGTTTTAACATTTGAACTGTTTGTCATAGAAAAATTTAATTTAGTTCATCTGATTCGTCTCTTCATGCTGATGCTATTCAACTTCTTACATTAAGTCTCCACCCATTACAGTAGCGGCCATTTTGAAAAGTACAGTATTTGTTTTTTTCGCTTCTCCTCCTTCAAAATTTGTCCAATTTTGTCCAATCTTTGATCAGATTATCTTTGGACTGAGCCGCACAGAAATGACTGAACAGATTTTTTTTATTCATCTTTGTTCAAAGGTTATGATGTCACGAAGTTAACGAGGTCGACCCAAAATTAGTATAGAGGCTGTATCTCGGCCAAACTTTGAGCAATCGAAACAAAAATTGGTACCCTTCATCAGAACCATGGTCTGAGGGTCTATGCCAAACTTGGGAACAGCGCCACCTACAGGTCATGAGATATGAAAAATGGCTATTTTGGCCAATAACTTTTGAACAGTTTGTCAGAAAATCAAGATCTTGGTGTCTATGGATTCCTTGGATCATGCCGAATCCGACGATACCGATTCTGTCAATATTGGATGAATCACGTGTCCGCCATTTTGAATTTTGTCATAAATTGCGATATCTTTTAAACAATTTGACATATCTTCACAAAAATTGGTATGTATGACCTTTAGAAGGTCGTGAAGGTACCTGAGAAGTTTCAGCACAGCGCCACCTACTGTTCCACAGATGTAATGATTATTTCAAAAACGCTTATAACTTTTGAAAACACTTTCCAAAATGTGTATGCTTCATGTCATTTTATTCCCTGGCTTATGCCGATTCCGACAATGTATCATTTGTCATTTTCCTTAAATGTACCTGTCTGCCGTATTGAAGTAAATGAAAAACAGTTTTTTCGCTACTCCTCCTACAAATTTTGGTCAATTTTGTCCAAAATCAGCTCAGATGATCTTTGGACCGAGCCGCACAGAAATGACTGAACAGATTTTTGATATTCACTACCATTTCCGAGATATTCATCTCTGAATGTGACCTTGCTTGTGTTTGTTGTCTTATGCTAGTTAGCTTAGCACAGTAATTGCTTAGCATGCTAAACTATTGCTATTCTTTCTAATGTGGTCTTCAGTCAACAGGTTAACCAAAACTTAGTTGGCATTAAATAACTTTGCATACTAATATGGTTAACATGCTATGAAGCTTTTTTTTTTTTTTGTGAACTCTTTCTCACACTGAAACCTCTGCTTAGCATACTGATGAACTTGCATGGCTGATTAGCTCAATGTGTTACGCCACGGATCCCGAATGCTCTGCATCGTGGGTTCGAAACTCAGTGTGACACATGCCCAGACCGCATGAGGTACTGTGGCAGGAAAAGATGCAGAACTTGTGTCTGTTCTAGGCATTCTGCCTAAAACTGGTCTAATCTGAAGCTATCACATGCAATTCCTTTATGTCCAAATTCGTAGTTATTCTTCTTCCCCCTGTATGGTAATCAATGAACCATAAGAAGGAAAATTATCAAATTTGGCATGCTTGTAGTGATAGTAATTAAAAGTAATTTGACCAACTTTGGAGTATCTAGGACTAAGTCTATAGCGCCACCACCAGTTCAAATATTCACTTTTGTAAAGGTTATAACTTTTGAACCCTTTGTTCCAGAAAAATGAATGTCAATACAACTGATTCCTCTCTTCATACTGATCACATTCAATATCTTACATTAAGACTCCACCCAGTACAGTAGTGGCCATTTTGAAAAGTACAGTATTCCATTTTTTCACTACTCCTCCTACAATTTTTGTCCAATTTTGTCCAAAATCAGCTCAGGTGATCTTTGGACCGAGCCGCACAGAAATGACTGAACGGATTTTTGATATTCGCTACCATTCCCAAGATATTCATCTCTGAATGTGACCTTGCTTGTGTTTGTTGTCTTATGCTAGTTAGCTTAGCATGCTAATTGCTTAGCATGCTAACCAGTTGTCATTCTCTTTAATGTGGCTCTTCAGCTATCAAGTTAACCATGAGCTTCATTAGCATTAAGTTAGCTTAGCATGCTAATATGGTTAGCATGCTAAGTAATGCTTTTTTGTAAATTCTTTCTTACACTAAAAGTTCTCTTCCACAGATTGTTGAATGTGCATCCTCAAGTAGCTCAATGTGTAAAGCCAGTTACCTGATGAGCTCTGCACCCCAAGATAGTGGGTTCGAATCCCAGGTGGAGCGGTTTTATGAAATAGTGTGTTTTGATTCCTTTACTGCCTCTTGGATTAGAAATAAATGCTTTTTGTTTCATGCTGTGTTCATTTTCATCTAAGCTTATGTACATTCTGAGTTCATTTTCGCCCGTAATTCTGAACCAGCTGTTTCATGTTTGTTCATTTTCTGCTGTTTTTCCTCTTCCTGCTCTGTATTGCGCTACAGCATGATGAGCTGCAGAATGATCTAAAGTAGTTATTAAATATAACATTCAGTGCAGTTTTATAAAAATTCTTCATTTTGAGTTCATTTTCACATGAACTAATGAACTTCGGCAGGTGTGCCAACATTCACCTGCACAGTGGTGCAATGAGATGAGAAATGGACACTGGACTCGGAGGTTGTGGGTTCGAATCCTGTGTGGGGTTCCTTTATACAATTGTGTGTAATGAGTCATTTTGATACCTTTTTTATCCAAATAAGCATTGTACTAATCTTTATTCCTCTTGAATGAGATACAAGTGTTTTTAGTTCATTCCCTGTTCATTCTCTGAACTTCTATTGATTTTCATTTCATTTCCACCTGTCCTTCTGAACCAGCTGTTTTGCATGTACATTCAATTTCTGCTGTTTTTGCTCTTCCTGCTCCGTATTGCGCTACTGCCCCTTCTGGGGCTTGGCCCCGAATTGCTGCTTGCAGCTATATTTTTATAATTATTATTATTAATTTTGTATACGTTTTTCGTTGAACGTCGTCGGTTCCCACCTCCTTTTATACTTCTGGAGCTCCTCTGTGAGACTATTGTTCTGTTCCCACGGCTCTCAGCCTCGCCCTGCTTGCCACAATTACAAAGATGTTATTGATAACTGAATCCTAAACTAATACTATTAAAAGAATTTTCAGTAATTGCAATAAAAATAAAATAAAATATTGCTGCTCAGGAAAAGAAGAAAATAAGGCAACACTTTCTTGAAGCCTTTATGTATAATGCATTAAAGTTATTCATAATGTATGTTATAATGCATTATATCTAGTGCTGTCAAATTGATTAATTGTGATTAATTGCATCTAACATAAAAGTATGTATATATATATAAATATGTGTGTGTATGTATGTGTGTATGTATACACACCTATATTTAAATTTTTTTTGTTAGATGCAATTAATCGTGATTAATTGATTTGACAGCACTAATTATATATTTTCATAAATAATTGTAACTAAACTTAAAATGCATTATAATATTTTCAGATTCCTTGTTACCTCTGATATTGGTTGTTTGTTGTGTTTTAATGCATTATATATTCTAAAGGTGTAACATAAGTATTATAATGTATTATAAGTGAGGTTACAACTCAGACCATACATTGCAATAAATCAGGGGTGTTCAAACTCAGTCCTGCAGGGCCACTGTCCTGCAGACTTTAGCTCTTGTCTCAACACACCTGCCTGGAAGTTTCTATATGCCTAGTAAGACCTTGATTAGCTGGTTCAGGTGTGTTTAATTGGGGTTGGAGCTAAACTCTGCAGGACAGTGGCCCTGTAGGAACAAGATTGGGCACCCCTTTATTAAAAGGTGCATTAAAAGCCATAATTTATGCGTTAAAAATACTTTTATCATGCATCATATATAAAGGCTTTAAATAAAGTGTTGCAGAAAATAATACTTTTTTTAAGTAAAATTTTTTTTTTTTGCCATAGCAACTAACTAAAATGAATAATTAAGTTATTAAAAAAACTAATAAAAATTACTAAAGCATATAAAAAAAAAAAAAAAAAAAAAAACCCTGAAAAAGCTATTTCAAATATTAATAAATACTATAATATTATTTAAATAATACTGAAATAACAAATTTCTTTGTAATAACATGAGACTGTAAATCACTCACAAGGAATTCAGGAATGTGAAAAAAGTAAATAGGCACAATGTTATGTTGATATTAAATGCATCAGCACTAAAACAATGAATAAGTGAATTGCTGGTACAGCTGACTTGCCCTTAAACAACGTTTCTTTTGCATATGTAGGCCAGATGGTGAAACATACCAGTCTTTCAGGAACCAATTTTTGGCCTATTGTTTGTATCAAAGTAAGTTACAAACTGTACATGCTAACACCACCCTGAAAAACATCTGTTGCACTGCAATATTGAGATATAATGAAGGTAAACATATCACTTTCTTCTTTAGGCTTTGTGCAGTATCTTCAGTACTACTATCAAAGTGGGTGTCTCTACAGGCTAAAAGCACTAGGGGAAAGACACAACTTGGATTTGACTGTTGGTAAGGATTTCTGAGTTTACAGTATATTTTGAAGAAAGTACAAAAAGCTTTATTAAAGCTTTAAACACTCTTTTTGTTTAAACAGAGGGATTTCAGTCATGGATGTGGCGGGGACTGACATTTCTTCTTCCCTTTCTCTTCCTGGGTCATGTAAGTATTTGTCCTTTCATAATATAAATATATTCAGATTTTAAAGAATAAAGCTTTGACAATGGAACAGCATATGAAATGAACAGTATAATCATTTTTAATGTATATCTTGGTGACCCCTGAATGTTGTCTGTGTCACAGTTCTGGCAGCTTTGGAACAGTATTTCGCTGTTCAGAATGACTCAGCTCTCTGAATGTAAAGAATGGCAGGTCAGTGTTGTTTTTGTAGATCTTTCCACAACATGATAACACTAAAGTGATACAAACTTATGAATAAATCTGTAAAAAGTGTGATTTTGAAGTTGCAATTACTGTATATCTTCACCTCTTTTTTACTGTAGGTGTCCATGTGTGGCTTCTGCTTTCTGGTTCTGTTTGCGGGAAACTTTTTCACTACACTTGCAGTTGTTCGCCACAAGCGCAAAACCCAGCAAAAGACCAAGAGTGCATGATTTTTAAGATGTCAGTGAAGAAAATGTCAATGAAGACAACAGACTCTCCCATAGTTATTTTTGAAAAATAAGCAGATTTAAGTTAATAATGGACACAAAAATCTGTGTATAAGAAAATCAAAAAGTCTTTACATTTTTTTTATTATTGTTCGGAGAACATGCAGACTGTGTTTTGTTTTGAATAAAGGAGTACAAAATGGGATGTTGAACAATCTGCAATAAAGTTGTTTGTATTTATGTGGAATAAGTGGAAGAATGAAAAGTGTTATTTCTTTTATGTGAAATAAGTGAATTATTAATACCTATTTTAATAACAACAACAATAATAGTGCTTTATTGATTTTATATGACATAAATAAATTAAATGCATATTATGATTGATTTAACAAATGAAGACTCACGTGGATGATAATAATTACAACAACTGTATAGCAGTAGTAGTAATATATTGTGTCTTACGTGATTTAAATAAATTATATACGTATTATTAATAATACTTAAACCAGTGAACACTCGCTTTTGGACTTAAATGACCTGAGATGACCTCATTTTCCCAGCATTCCTGCAACAACAATATGGCGGCGTCCTTCGACATGCAGCCGTAAAGTGAGCCAGTTATTTATATGCGAAATACGAAGTTAGATATTTGGCTGGCTGATGTTATAGATTTATAAACAGTACTGTCTTATTTAATAGACCTCAGAAATGTTGTTTTTAGCGGTGTTTTCGGGTTTAGTGTATTCTACAGTCGGCTCTGAGATGTCAGGTGGGTTTATTTTGAAACGCATGGCTAATAACTCATATAATGTGAGCTAAGTTAATCTGCTAAACATATATAACAGTGTAGCCATGCTCTAAATCTCGTGCACATGCACTTATTTTTGCACGGTTAGGCTGTGTTTCAAAACCTAGTGAGCTCCCTACCTTCTTTACCAGTAGCGGTGTTTGTTTTTAACGCGGATATAATGGTAAACAATGCTGTTTAGGTGGGCAGCTTACTAGGTTTTGAGCGCAGCCATTGTTCCATATAGGTTGTCTCTCTCATCAGTAACTAATCCTGATTAGGGTCAAGTGCTATTAGTTTGCGTAAACTGTATTTGCCTGCATTCACAGGTGTTTTGAGTGATGTTTGGGATTACACTGAGAGTTACCTGCTGTCTGTGTGGCAGAACAGGTTATATGTGTACACTACTGCTGCTGTTCTCATAGGAGTCTGGTTTACTGTCAACATGCTTTTCAAAAAGGTAATTAAGTGTGTTTAAGCTTAAAGCTTCTCTGCTACTTAATGACTTTGTTAGGATTTGTCTCGTAGTTTAATGAGTGCACAACATAATAGATTGTCTTTTTCTTTTATAGAAAAAAGTGGTCAACCCTGTAAGTCCGTGGCTGTATAAA
Source organism: Chanodichthys erythropterus (assembly GCF_024489055.1). Lineage (NCBI taxonomy): Eukaryota > Metazoa > Chordata > Actinopteri > Cypriniformes > Xenocyprididae > Chanodichthys > Chanodichthys erythropterus. The sequence goes on along the minus strand of NC_090237.1, from coordinate 12,371,062 downwards.
TCTGTGGAAAAGCAAGAACATTCACCTGAAAAAGAAAAAGTCATTCATGTTTCTGGGGTCAAAGTCTTCTATGGATCACAGACAGGAACAGCAAAGGTTTGTACACACACACACACACACACACATACCTATGCATACATGCATATACACACATATATTTATTTAAAACGATTAATCGCATCCAAAATAAAAGTTTGATTACATAATATAAGTGTGTGTACTGTGTATATTTATTATTTATATATAAACACACACATTTTATAAGAAATACTTACATGTATACATGTATATTTTATATATATATATATATATATATATATATATATATATATATATATATATATATATATATATATATATATATATATATATATATATTATATATTATATATTATATATATATATATATATATATATATATATATATATATATATATATATATATATATATATAATATTATATATATATATATATATTTTATATATATATTTTATATATTTTATATATATATATATATATTTTATATATTTTATATATATATATTATATATATTATATATATATATATTATATATATATATTATAATATATATATATATTATAATATATATATATATTATATATATATATTATATATATATTATATATTATATATATATATATATATTATATATATATATTATATATATATGATATATATATATATATATGATATATATACACAAATAATATATTTAAATAGATAAATGCACGTGTATGTATTTATACATGCATAAATACACAGTACACACCTATATTATGTAAACAAACTTCTATTTTCGATGTGACTAATCACAATGTTGAAGATTCGCAAGTCTGCTTGATCAATTACAAAAGAAGCATGTCAAAATTATTCAGGAAAATAAGATTTTCTTATCAAAGTGATAAAATGTTGATTTGTAAAAATGAGCACACCCTCTTAAAAGTTATTAATTAAAACAAAAATGATCAAAATTAAAATAATTAAAAAAAAATTCTTGGTAAGTTTAAAGCAATGTTTGATCAACAGGTAAGTATGTTGAACCAAAATTATTAAAGAGAAGTAATTTCTTGACAATTAAAATTATATATAGCCCACTGAATCATTCTCAGAGTTAATGCTGACAACAATGGAAGAGAGAACTGTTATAGTAGACTTATTTCTTAGCACAAAAGAGGACAGCGGTACAAGAGGATTACCAAATCATTGTTATAAGTGAAAATATAGCAAAAGTAACACAGAAATTCAAAAACACTTGTTACAAGGTCCCTGAAATAATCAGGCCTTCTTTAAGCTTTCATTTAGTGATGAGGGATTTTTTTGCTACACAAAGAGCAGGAAAAATACCAAGCGAGTGTCTCAGAGCCAGCAAAAGCTATGAAAAGCGTGACTGTTTATCTCACAGAGTAAGATGCAGCCTGCAGAAATGACATGCATCATTATTGTTCTCACTGGAACTTTGTACTGTAGCCAAAGCACAATAAAGTCAGTTAGCCATTTCCAAAGCCCATCTTTACAAAATATAGATTCTGGGAATCAATACTCTGGTCTTATGAGACCAAATCAATCATTTTGGATCTAACAGCATCCAAAATGTTCTGGTGTTGTTAGAGGAGAAGTACAGTGAGAAGTGCCTGGTTCCCACAGTAAAGTTCAGTGCTAGTAAAGCTCTTATAAAGGGATGTATGAGTGCTGAAGTTGTGAGGGAGTTGTGCTTATCAATGCTGTCATGAATTCCCACACCACTGTGTAATTTAATACACAAACTTGAAACGGAAGATGTTACCCTTTCCTCATTCCCTGCATTGAGGCATTTTTTCAACATGACAATGAGGATATGCATTCTCCCAAGGTGAAAAACCTGTGGACATGTATTGCTCAATCTTAACACTCTTAGGCACCTGTGGGGGATTCTGTAGAGATGAGCTGAGCAACACTCTCCATTAAAGATCAGGGCATTAAGGAGCTCATCATCCAGGAGTTAAACACGAAAGATGTGACATTTTGTCATGAACTTGCACATTCAGTGCCAAGAAGGGTCATATCAGTATACCTAAAATTATGGAGGGCGTACTAAGTGCTAGAATATTATACATTTTTAAATTAAATCTAGGGTGTACTCATTTCTGCAATCCTTCATTTAAATAAAATTGGCTTATTTACTTATTTTACGGATATTTATGACATATATTTTTAAATGTTTTTTTTATTATGTATAATATATATATATATAATCACACATACAGCCAAACCAAAAATTATTCAGACATTTTTTTTTTAATATTTTTGAAATATTTTACTAGTGGGTGCAGGACATTATAGTTAATTTATGTAAGTGAGGATAGCAAAATAAAGTAAACTGTGACAGATTATACCCAAAAAGTCAGTAAAATTTATATAAATTTGGAACCAAAAATTATTCAGACACTTTGACCTGACTATATTTTGCTTAAGTGTTATCTGACATAATTAATTTTTTTCTGACACAGTTTAACTCTGAGGTCTTGTCTTATTTTATTACCATTTTCTAAACTATAGTGAATAAACTGTATTAATGAATGAAATATTCAAGGTATCTAAATGAATTTTGGTTTGACTAATTTATCTATCAGTCTATAATATGAAAAATTTATAAATTCATAATTTTGTTTTTCATGATATGGCCTATTTAAAAGAATTGCATGCAAATGTGTAATTTACCATTCTTAATTCTGTTAAGGGATTTGCAAAAGAGCTTGCTGAAGACATCAGCACTCAGGGGATCCAGTGTGAGGTTTTAGATATGAAAGAGTATGACCCAGACGACAGACTGGCTGAGGAGGTGAGCGTAGCATGTCTTCATTGTAATTTCACTGCTCAAATTGTGTTGGACTGATCGCATACTGCATTTCAGAGAGGCGGATCATTTTCAACTTCGAGGAAGTAGAAATGGATTATTTAAACTTCAGGATTTGCCATGCTTTCATGATAATAAGAATATCACTTTAAGAATATAATAGGAATTACTGGTAGCTTCATATCTTTTACCACTTACCACAGTCACGTTATTGATATTAAGGCTGGATGTTAATCACAATACTTCTCCCTAGCAGCATGTAAAAAGATCAGCGTTTTATCTCACCAGAATTTAAGTAATTAAACCACGAGTTTAAAGAGCAAATTATCATAATTTAATGTGAGTTTCCTTAAATGACCTCAGTACTGCCAGATAAAGAAAATAACTACTTTTACAACGTTTTTTTTGGATTTAATTTTAATTAGTCCATTCTCACACTCCGAATCAGAGCAAAGTTGAGCTAAATCCATCTTATTCGGGTCAGAGTCGTTCATTTATCATGTGACAGCCAACTCTTTATTACCACATTCAGTATTATGGAAAAGAACCATCATGACAGGAATTCAAAAATTTATAAATTGTAAGAAATTTGAGACCAGAAATGCATCACGTAACTGTAAAAGTAAAAAAAAATAATAATAAAAATAACTACGCACTTGCTTGTGTATATAGAAGGTTGGGAATCAACACATTTCTGTATCCAATACGGCTGTCACGTCACGTGATAAAAGAATGAACGACTCAGACCCGAAGATTCGGGAGGTGAACTAATAATTTCTATTTCTGGTACAGACTGCATAGCCTTAGCCTATGGGTCTGTCACGTGATGAACGAACGACTTGGACCCGAAGACTCGGGGGTGAACAAATAATTTCCTGCACAGAACCTATGGGATGTTGCACATGCACAGTCAACACAATATGAACAAATCACTCTCTGAGTGTATATATTAAAGATTTGTTCAAAATGAAGGAACTGTTCATGAACGACCCATCACTACAGTAATCACACTTGTCCATCTCAAAAATTTCTTCATGCTTGCATATCATTCTTTTCTAGTGTACAAGCAAGATGATCTGCGTGTTCCTGGTGGCCACATACACTGACGGACAGCCGACTGAGAGCGCCGAATGGTTCTGTAAATGGCTTGAGGAAGCGTCCACTGACTTCCGATATGGGAAAACATATCTGAAGGGAATGAGATATGCCGTCTTTGGGCTGGGGAACTCCGTTTATGTCGGCCATTACAACACCGTGAGACACCTGCATTTAATCATCTGTTTTTGATTGGCTTGTGTTGCATGTTTCTTACACTTAATATATTTTCTGTTTTCAGGTCAGTAAGAACATGGATAAGTGGTTGTGGATGCTGAGTGCCGCACGGATCATGACCAGAGGAGAAGGCGACTGCAACGTGGTGAAGAGCCGACACGGCAGCGTGCAGGCCGACTTTCAGGCCTGGAAAATGAAGTTCCTGAGCCGGCTGCAGGCTCTGGCTAAAGGGGAGAAGAAAGCCTGCTCTGGCAAGTGCAAGAACGGCAGCTGCAAGAACAAGAAGAAACATAAGGAGGAGGCAGAGGACAGCCACTCGCTCGCTGAGAAGAACAACTCTGAGGCAAGCCAGCCCTCCTCTCTGATGTCTTTGAACACATGTAGTCATGGAAACTGCTCTCACGCTGCACACCCAGAGAGCAGATTGTTCCCCTGCAGTCTGTGGTGCACTCATGTAAATGGGATCTGAACAGCAGGGGTGACATTACAGACTTCTGAGGAGATTTTATTCTCTTAGATGTCACTCTCATATATTTTACTCTTAGGAAGCATTGTTCTCATGAAGTTAAGCACGTTTAATTCCCATTTTCCCCTTTCCCACTGAAATTGTTCAGGTTTTCATGGCCAAAAGGCTGCTACTTGAACGCTCGCCTGTGTTTCCACTAACTAAAGAGCCAAACAATGATGTAACTGATCTCTACTACCTAACTTGAAAACAGAGTGCATCCCTGTTTGTCTATTAAAATGCACTTTATTATTCCAAGTTATTGAAAGGTGCCGTAGAATCAAAAATTGAATTTACCTCGGCATAGTTGAATAACGAGTTCAGTACATGGAAATGACATACAGTGAGTTTCAAACTCCATTGCTTCCTCCTTATGTAAATCTCATTTGTTTAAAAGACCTCCGAAGAACAGGTGAATCTCAACATAACACGGACTGTTACGTAACAGTCGGGATCATTAATATGTACGCATCCAATATTTGCATATGCCAGCCCATGTTCAAGGCATTACACAAGGGCAGGCAGTGTTAACGTCTGGATCTGTGCACAGTTGAATCAGACTAGGTAAGCAAGCAAGAACAATAGCGAAAAACGGCAGATGGAGTAATAATAACTGACATGATCCATGATAATATGATATTTTTAGTGATATTTGTAAATTGTCTTTCTAAATGTTTCGTTAGCATGTTGCATGTTGTTAAATGTGGTTAAAGTTACCATCGTTTCTTACTGTATTCACGGAGACAAGACTGTTGTTATTTTCATTATTAAACACTTGCAGTCTGTATAATTCACAAACACAACTTCATTCTTTATAAATCTCTCCAACAGTGTGTAATGTTAGCTTTAGCCACGAAGCACAGCCACAAACTCATTCAGAATCAAATGTAAACATCCAAATACTATACTCACATGATCCGACGCATTCATGTAGTATACATGACGAACATCTTGTAAAGATCCATTTGAGGGTTATATTAGCTGTGTGAACTTTGTAAATGCACTGTATTATAGTCGAGAGCTCGGGGGCAGGGAGCGCGGGATTTAAAGGGGCCGCAGCCTGAATCGGTGCATAGTTAATGATGCCCCAAAATAGGCAGTTAAAAAAATTAATAAAAAAAAAAATCTATGAGGTATTTTGAGCTGAAACTTAACAGACACATTCAGGGGACACCTTAGACTTATATTACATCTTGTGAAAACTGGTTCTAGGGCACCTTTAATTCAGCTTTATGCAATCATCAGAAGTTCTAACTAATAAAATTCATAGCTCTCAATTCATTTATTTTAGACATAGGAGTCATACAAGAATAGAAAAATATATGTTAACATGCAGAATTTTTTAACTTGGCATCTTTATTATTTTATTAGCTACATTTATCTGGAGCAGAACCACATTTCTAAAAGTGGCAATAAAAGTGACTTGTTATGTTTGCCGTAAATCCATAGAAGGTGGGAGTTGAACCATATCTAGAGACCAGAATATAAACCACCACCTGGAACACACCTACTAGTACACCTTATGGTAGTGATGACCTTAGCAAGTTTTAACCAATAATATTACATCCCACTTTTGATCCAACCAAATCCTGATGGATAAAATCCCGCCCAACATTATTGCTATTATATGTTGACTTTTAATATGATGTGGTTCACTTCATGGGTGCCTGCGGCATTTCATTTGAGTGTACGCACAGAGGGGCTTTTCTTTTTTTTTTTTCTCGGTACAAAAACAACACTTAACTAAAAAACAAACAATACATGCTATATATATATATATATATATATATAAATATATATATATATATATATATATATATATATATATATATATATATATATATATATATATATATATATATATATATATATATATATATATATAAATATTTTTAATTTTCTTGTTTGTTTTTCAGGAGGAGCTGATGGAGTCCAGCAGTGATGCGGAGTCCTCCACTGAGGAAGAGAAGTCTCATGGCTCTGTCATTGACATGGAGGACCTTGGGAATGTGATGAATCGTATGAAGAAAGCCAAGGTAAAAACAAAACCAGCTTCTGTCCACTTTGTTTGTGCTCTATCATAGGCCATTTAGTAGGGCTTTAAAGGGATAGTTCACCCAGAAAAGAAAGAAAAGGTTGTCATAATTTACTCACCCTCACATCTCAAGTCCATATGTGGTTATTTTGTTTTCTGTGGAACACAAGGTAGAATCCTTATAGTCTGTCCATAGCTTTTTTTTTTTATATTTATTTTTTTATATATAACAATTTATATTCACCATTAGGGCTGGGCATTGACACACATTTCTTGATTTGATTTAGATTCACAAGCTTGCAATTAGATTTAGATTCGATTTAATTTGGACCTATATCAGGTACAGTACATGGCAATTTTTCTCAAGGAAAATAATCTCAATTAATGCTGAAAACAATACAGGGAGTCAGTTGGTATTACATTAATATTAAAGGTTAAATTAACTGTTGATGGTGCCATCGAATGAAAAATTGAATTTACCTAGGCATAGATGAATAACGAGTTCAGTACATGGAAATGACATACAGTGAGTCTCAAACACCATGGTTTCCTCCTTCTTATGTAAATCTCATTTGTCTAAAAGACCTCTGAAAAACGGGCGAATCTCAACATAACACCGACTTTTACGAAACATTCGGGATCATTAATATGTACGCCACCAATATTTACATATGCCAGCTCATGTTCAAAGCATTAGACAAGGGCAGGCAGTAACATCTGGATCTGTGCACAGCTGAATCATCAGACTAGGTAAGCAAGCAAGAACAACAGTGAAAAATGGCAGATGGAGGAATAATAACTGACATGATCCATGATATTGTGATATCTTTAGTGATATTTGTAAATTGTCTTTCTAAATGTTTCGTTAGCATGTTGCTAATGTACTGTTAAATGTGGTTAAAGTTACCATCGTTTCTTACTGTATTCACGGAGATGAGAGCCGTTGCTATTTTCATTATTAAACACTTGCAGTCTGTATAATTCATAAACATTCATTCTTTATAAATCTGCAACAGTGTGTGATGTTAACTTTAGCCCGTTAGCCACGGAGCATAGCCTCAAACTCATTCAGAATCAAATGTAAACATCCAAATAAATACTATACTCACAGGAATCAATGTATGCATGATGAACACTTTGTAAAGATCCATTTTGAGGGTTATATTAGCTGTGTGAACTTTGTTTATGCTGGTTAAGGCAGCCGAGAGCTCGGGGGCAGGGGAGCACGAGATTTAAAGGGGCCGTGCAGCCTGAATCAGTGCATATATAATTATGCCTCAAAATAGGCAGTTAAAAAAAATTAATAAATAAAAAAAATCTATGGGGTTTTTTGAGCTGAAACTTCACAGACCCTTTCAGGGGACACCTTAGACTTATATTACATCTTGTTAAAACTGGTTCTAGGGCACCTTTAAATGAACCGTCCCTTTAAATTTAATAATTTCGTAAAATATCTTTTCCTCACGCAAAGCTATTGTTTGACTTCAGAGGACCTGAAATATAGCCTATAATTAGTATCAACCACTTTGAAGGTACTATTTTGGAGCATGACGTAATCTCTATGAGCTGTCGTTGTGTGGCAAGAGCTGCTTAAAGATTCAAATTTCTACTTGTGTTGGAAAGAAAAAAGAAATGTCAGTGAGCGGTTTTGGGCTGACGTGAGGGTGAGTAAATAATGATAGAGTTAGGTGAACTCTTCCTTTAAAAGGATAGTGCTGGAGAGTCACCGGCAGTGGCTCCATTGAAGGAGACTGAGTGGCAGATGGTTTGCTACAGCAGACAGCAGCTCCAGCAGGCACTGAGAGGACTTGCGTAACCGTGAACTGTGATCACTGACGCCCACTCTACAGGCCTGTGCGCAGGAGTGATTCATGAGACAGAAGCGTAGACACATCTTTCCGTACATGCGCATACGCGCTCTCTCACATCCTATTCGCAATAGAGAGGCTGTGAGCGCTAGAGCCGAGAGGATTCATACCCCCTTTAATCCAGTAAGATCCCTTTATGGATGCCTTCAGGATTGGATGCAGCTTCAGAAGATGTGATTGGAAATGAGGTTTGCTGCTCAGGCAATCAGTTGATTGTGATGTTCCCGATACATAGATAAAATGAAATCCCAGAAGCTATAAATTTTTATACGCTGACGGACAATTACAGGAGACTGCAAATAAGGTTATGAAAAAACCTGATGAATTTAATAGCATTATTGGTTTATTTACTTAGGCTGTCAGTTTTTAATGCATTAAAGGGTTAGTTCACCCAAAAAATAAATTTCTGTTGTCATACACAGTTGATGTAGTGAATGCAGTCCAGCGCTGCCAGGTTCTACGTCCAAACGCCAACTCATTATTGGCCAGCTCCTGTGTCAGCATCACACGCATGCGTCGTGCTGCTCACGTGAACAGCCTCGGCCAATACTGACCAGGCGTTCGGATGTAAACGCGGAAGCCTGCACTGCATTCACTACGTCAACTGCGTATGACAACAGTTCAAATTTTTGTCTTGTTTTTGCGCACAGAAAGTATTCTCGTCTCTTAATAACATTAAGGTTGGACCACTGTAGTCACGTTGACTATTTTAACGATGTCTTTAATACCTTTCTGGACCTCAAAATGTGCAATGACATTGCTGCCAATGTGTGGTTTAGATACCCTCGGATTTCATCATAATATTTTAATTAGTGTTCCGAAGATGAACGAAGGTCTTACGGGTTTGGGATGACATGAGGGTGAGTAATTAATGACAGAAATTTAATTTTTGGGTGAGCTAACCCTTTAATGTAGTACAATTAGTTATCATTTATGAAAGCATTTGTGTTCAGAAACATCAATACTACAGGGGAATGCTGGGATTTTGAGACACATTTTACAAAGTTGAAGTATTTTGCAGTATCCCTGGGTGTTTTCACAACTAGTTTGTTTGAGCACTCCAAGCAGTCTCAGGCCAATATAAAATGAAATGCAAATACCCCACATGATCTCAGACCCCCTAAAAGGACCCACAGATGAGCCATACTTTTCCTTACACTTTTCCTTTGCTTGGGTCCTTTTGTGAGTCCCCTTTTAAGTCCAATTACATTGTGAACAAAAACAATGAGGTCAGTTGCAGCTAGTTCCCTTACTGGTTCACTTTAATTGCACTGGGTTTGGTTCATTTGTATGTGAATGTGAAAACACCCTTAAAAACACTGAGCTTATGGTTCTGATGCAACGGCCGAAGATCCTAGATCAATTTGATTCATGTGAATGCAGAACTGTAACAGTCCAACGATTGGCTTATCTAAATATTTTAACTTAGTGACTTTTCTCAGCAATTTTTATATACACTTAATGGGTCTCATTCATGAAACATTCAGAAATTTACGTGTAAATATGTGAGTGATTTGCGCGTAAAGAGACGCTCATTCTCAATTACCATAAATCCCGCCCATTAAATCCGACTGACAACTATGACAAATATGGGCATCATATTATGACACCAAACGAAGGATTTTGGCCATTTTATAGGAAACAATTTCCATAACAATTAAGGGGCCATTAGTTTGCTCAACCGTATTGAAATCAATTCATTATTTGATTAAGTGCTCCGTTTGCAGATGCTATTACTGGCTCTCACAATAAAAGTAAAAAGAAAAAACGTAGGTAATTACTATATATAATATTTTTTAAATATGTACCTTATTAAGGTGAATTAAAATGCAGCCTTAATAATGAGCAAAACTTTCGGATGTTAAACGCACTATTTACGCGTGGCTGGGAGCAGGTGTAGATTTCTTTCGTACAAACTAACATTTGGAAAATACAAACATTTTAATGAATCCGAAAATTTATGACAGAACCACTTTACACAAGATTTACACACAAATTCGTTCTGCATTTGTTTCATGAATGAGACCCAATTTGATTATTTATGTTAGAAGTTAGATGCATTATAAATTGTATGTCCTATGAATGTGCACCCATGATTTAGAGGTCCTTTCTATGTCATTAATGTCAACAAACAGATTTCCAAGAATATCCAGACAGATTTTCTGAGTGCTCGTCCCATCTGCCATTAGTTAGCCAATCAGATAGTCCCACTCCAAACTCACTCCATTGGTTGAGCCAGTGTTGCTTTGTCAGGTTGGTCGGGATGCTCAAACAAACAGTCATTTTTAATAATGCCACAGTGTGGTTTCTGCACATTTAGCTGCGATAGGAGAAGGTATTTTAACATAAAGACTTTTTTTCTAGTTAATTTACTTAAGTATTGTTGTCTACCTTTAACTGTTTGTGCACCACCAAAAATCACAAACCATTAAATGCCATTGGTGCTCTTATGTTGATCTAGCTAAACTGGTTCATTTAGCTCTGAGTTTTTCATTTTCATGCTCTCCCAGGACAGTTGCACCTTTAACTCAGAAAAGAAACACACCGTCACTTAAATACTCTGGTGACATGATGCATCTGTCAGTCGCTCAAGTGTTCATCTGCTCTACTCTGTTTGATTTTTGCTGTAGTGTAGTATATCATTTGTCATTTAAGAGCAGTGAATACATTTTGAAAGAGTTCTTACTATTAATGTTAATTTTCTCAGCATATAATTTCATATTAGACAATATGCAGGACATCATTAGATGCATGCATAATTCATATTTTTTGTGCTGAATAATAATTAATGACACTGGAATAATGACAACTGTTGTGAAATACAGAGTGCCTAGTTTGTGTAGATATGTGTCTTGCGTGTGTAGAATTACTCCGCTTTGGCTCCAGATGGCATCAGAGACATATTGTGTCTTGGCTTTAATAATGCAGACTCCTGACATTGCATTCCTGTATGATCTGCACTGCTTTAGTAGTGTGGTTTTATAAAAAGAACTCCATAATAATTCCTATTCTTATGTATTTCTGACCATAAAGGTAATATGTTTAATGTAAAATAATTTGTGCTAAACCAGTTTGAGGTGTAGAGACACGTGTAAGCCGTTCATAGGCTTGTGTGTGTGTGGCTCTGTGACAGTTTCTGCATTGCTTGTTGGAGTGACACTATGTAGATTACATTTGGCACTGGCATGGGTTTTTGATAAGGTTTGTGCTACCAGTGGCAGAAACCTTTTTGAGAAATGTTTCATTTTCTGCTGCTAGTGGTGCAGAATCTGCACACTGCACCTTTTAACCCCTTAGAGCCAAAGTGTACACCCAACCCCCCACTAAACTATAAATCATAATCAAATTACTAAGCAACCACTGAACTGAATAACACAAAATAGGTATAGTTTTAAAGCTTAGAAACATTTTAATGCATCTAACCATTTTGATCAGCTCTTAACGAGTGTGAAATGGAGTGTAACCGCGGTTGCTAGCTACGAAAAAATTAATATTTTTCAAAACTCCTGCCTTAACACAAAAAAGGTGTCATTTTCGATGAACACTTAGAGTCTGAACTTTACTATGAAGCAGCTAATTTGATTAACTAATAGTGCTAAGTTATTTGCTGATAAATTAAAAAAATTCATAATTTATGAAATTTTTTTTTTTGTACTATGTATGTACTGTAATATGTCAAAAAACTGTATTTATGAAGCCATCTGTATTTTATGAAGTCTCTTGTTTACCAGGGCTGCATTTATTTTATTAAAATACAGTAATATTATTACAATTTAAACAATTTACAATAAGTGTTTTCTATTGTAATATATTTTAAAATGTAATTCCTGTGATGGCAAAGCTGAATTTAAAGCAGCATTACTCCAGTCTTCAGTGTCACATGATCCTTCAGATATCATTTTAATATGCTGATTTGTTGCTCAAGAAACATTTCACATTAGAACAGTGTTTATAGAATTCTGTTATAATATTGTTACAATGTACTGTCATGTTTGATCAATTGAATGCAAATGAAGTATGAATTCCTTTAAAAAAAATCTTACTGACCTTTAAAAAAATACAATGCTGTTCAAATGTTTAAGTTAGTTATATCTCTCCCAGGAAAGTGGACAAAATGTATAGGTGAAATATCTGCACAGTCCATATTTCTATACAGTTAAATGCTCTCTACAATTGAGAATGTCCCCATCCTTAATACCTCCTAATACTCTTGACTCCTTTCCAATTTGGTAATAACCGGAGCATAGACTCCATTTCACTCCCCAAAATCAATAGTCACTGCCTAAGAGCTTCTTACTTTTCCCATTTAAAGGATAGTTCACTCAAAATTGAAAATTTCAAATGTCACTGTAAACCTGTATAAATTTCTTTATTCTATGAAACAAAACAATTTGATCCTTTTTTTTTTTTCTTTGAAGAGTCGTCAAGTCTTTTCCATGCAACTGTAAAAGTCATGTAGATTCTCCCAAATTTTTTTATTTTTTTATTTTGTGTGTGTTCCAGAGCATAAAAACATTTAGGTTTGGAATAACATGAGAGTAAGTAAATAATGAGTGTTTTTATTTTTAGGTGCACTGTTCCTTTAAAGCTCCTGTGTGAGGCATTATCCTAATAGTCCGCACTATCCTCATAGTCTTTGCAGATTAATATATACACACCACCTCAAAGCACACATTTCAGTGTCATGCATACATTTAGTGCAGGTGTGGACTGAGGCAGTATTTCCACTGTGTAGCATTAGCAAGGTGGAAATTGAGATAACTGCTCATGGATGGGCATTGTCCTGCAGCCACATCAGCCCGTGTGGGGCGTGCGGCAGCCTGAGCGGCTTGTCATTTTGGCTGGCTGTCAGTCTGAATGTGTCAGCTGCTCAGCCTGAACTCTGCAGGACCGCTGCCTGCATCGCCGCTGTCACTTGCATGGGTGGTTTGTGGGAAATGGAGCGTTTCCATCTGAAGAGAGCTGCTTTAGTTCTGGCTGTCTGAAAGAGGAGGGGTGCAGAGAGCTCTGCAGTAGGGAAGCTTGGAGGACGAAAGCACAGAGACTGCGAGATGAATCTTGCGTGACAGATTGCAGCCTAGTCAACTCTACGTTGAGCGTGGCAGTTCCACGACAGATCTCGCTGTGAAAGGGCATAATGTCTGCTTGCCAACCCAACCCCACCTGGTGCCTTCCACCCGCTCTTGTTGTTGGATTTCGCTCAAGGGACATTGTGTACTCTGAAACAAACAAATACAGTCACTGAAACACAGCGGCTGGTTTAGCACCTGTCTCAGACAAGATGTTGAGGGACCTCAAAGTTTTGTCCAAGAACATGAATTAAAGCAAAGACTATGATAAGGCAGACACCTGCCACTCGTAGGAAAATTAATATGAGAAAGAAGCACCTGTAGGAATAGAAACCACATATTTCAGTTGAAAGAGACATTCGTTTTTTTGATAGGAGTGCATGTTTGTTTACATGAACATGTTGTAGTTTGAATCAACATTGCGTAGGACCGCCTGAAAAGAATAGATTTTTGTTTAGGTTTTCGTGTTTTTCATTTTGTTTTTCGTTTTTTTCATTTTTTTTTTTTATTATTAAAGCTAAATTAGCAATTTGGTTTTATATTTTTATTTTAAATATATTATTGAATCTAGGGTATGGCAAGTATGTAAGCTTGTTTCCACCATTAAATAAATAAATAAAGATAATTGTGACTTTTTATCCCACAACTCTGACTTTTTTTTTCTTGCAATTCTGACGTTTTTTTCGCAATTACGAGATTCTGACTTCTTTCCTCAGAATTGTGAGATATAAACTCGCAAGGGCGAGTTAAAAAATCCAATTGCGAATTTATATTTCACAGTTCTGACTTTATAACTCGCAATTGCGAGAGATAAACTCGCAATTCTGAAAAAAAAAAAAAAATCAGAATTGACAAAGTCAACATTAACTTTATTTTTTATTCATTGACGGAAGCAAGCTTCCATTGGTAAGAGCACAAACTGTGCCTTGCATTGATAAATTGGTGTGGCTTTTAGTAATTAATTTTTGACAACCTTTGGTTTTATGAACCACGTTTCTTAGAGATCCTTTGAATGCACTGTGACATGCTATCAGGGTTAGAGCATCTACTATGACCTATGGAGTCCAGCTTAACCTGATTATTCCCTTCATCTGCCATGTACAGCACTCCACCTTTGACTCACAGTGTCTGAATCTGAAAACCAGACTCTGTCTGACCTTTTTAGTGTGGAAAAAATTGCAAATACTGACATATGTACTTGGGATGAAATATGAAATAGTAACATTTAGGGAAAAGAAGCAGGAACTATAAGTCAGACTTGATTTCCAGCTGATTGTATATTCTGGAATGTGTGCAGCCTGGAATCGCAATAGTTTAATGCAGTCTGTTCACATAAGAGCGTTTCAGTCTTGAAGGTCAGTGATGGTAGTGCAAGACCTTCATCGGTGTGGCTCATCAGAACCATATGACTGTAAGTGTCATTTCTGTTTAAATCCTCCCATTGGTGCCATCATTTTCAAAGCAGCATCTGTTTCCTAGCCTTTGATGAAATTGGTTTCATAAATCAATTACAGTTCAATATGAAATTAAGCTCTGTGGAGATTTTAAGTTTGTGTTATGACAAATGGAAAACCTCCTTTGTTCCCCAAACCTTTGTTCCCCAAAATATTGCTCCCCAAAATATTGCATCTTTAAGGCCTGTTTCACACTGGATGCGTAAGCAGGGTGTATTTTGGCGACAATGTTAACCCATTAGAGCATTCACACTGAACGCAGAGGCGGCACGGCAGTGCCACGATTGTTTCGCAGCAGAGTCCATTTTTGCTGTGCTGCTCGCTCTGAATTAAAACCACAGTGTATTGTTTTTCGTCAAAATAGTTAACATGAAAAATAACTAATTTCACCATAACATCATTCAATGACAGAATCAAACTTAATCAGATATGGGACAAATTCAGCTGTAGCTGTTTCCATGCAAGGTTGCAAAATTCACTTGGAAAATTGGAATATCGCATAAAACATTTGCAAATAAAGCAGCGTTTCCATCCCATGTGTTCAAGAGAACAAAATCATCACTTCATTTGAAACTGGCACAATATATCAGTAATAAAAATGGAAGTTGCTGCAATTGGGCTCTTTTTTTTCCTCCATCATAAATAAGTTGCGTCTGGGCTGCCTTACTTGATCATATGTCTCTGAGTTATGCACATTAGTAAGCATACAGAATAAATTAAGTGTTAATTTGATCACTTTATTTGTTACATACATTTTGAATAATATTTTGAGAAGGTTAAGCATCATTTTGTTCAACTGATGCGCCGCCATTGGTTGTATAATTATGAATGAGTTTTTTTCCCCAGTATGTGACTCTGTCTTTTTTTCTTTGTGATGTATGTGCTTCAGAGGATGGAGGGAGATGAAGATGAGTCCCAGAGGGTGAAGCTGTCAAAGCAGAATGGAATGAGAAAGAGCGAGTCAGAGGAGGAGCGGAGAGAGATGATCACTCCTGCCTTGAGAGATGCTCTGACTAAACAAGGTACAGCATGACCTTAACCCGCCTGTGTTATTCACTCACGCATAGAAAGATGTCTGTGACAGAAATGAAAAGTTGTTATAGAGCGGATATCTGCACACAAGTACATACTCGCTTTTTTCATCAATGTGCTTTGCTTAATGAAAATTTGAATGTCCTTGTACATTCACTGTTCATGTTATATTTACAGCTTACAATTATTTTTTATATTCTGTGAAGAAAGTGCACATGTAATACTCGCCACTGTAATGTTAATGTAATTGAAGTGCCATTATTTCCTTTTCCTGTCGTTTGGCACGTAGCCTGAGTTTGTGTTCATAGCTTTTAGCTTGCAAAGCCCTCTTTAACGTCCTATTAAACAATTTCACTGCATACGTACAATTTCACTTCCACCTTTGCTATAAAAATTGACATTTTATCATGTTGCACTACCGTTCAAAAGTTTGGGGTCAGTACATTTTTTTTTTTTTTTTTTAAAGAAATGAATAAAAGGATACAACAATTTATCAAGTGACAAAAGATTTATATTCCAAATAAATGCTGTTCTTTTGAACTTTGTATTTATGAAAGAAAGTATGATGGTTTCTATTAAACATAACTGTTTCTTGAGCAGAAGATCTGCATATTAGAATGATTTTTGGAGGATCATGTGACACTGAAGACTGGAGTAATGGCTGCTGTGATTTCATGTCCATATCAGATGTCTGCAAGACTATGCACTAATGTTCAAAACTTACGGTTAGGGTTTGTTCAGATCCCTAACCTTAATTATTAGCAATTGTAATAGTGCTCCACCACTAACTCATCTCTCGTTATTTATTAAAGTTATTAAAATAAACTAGCTCTGCAAGATCGTCAGCTATCAATTTAAATAAGCTTCTGTATCAGTTTAAGCACACAAGTGCCTCACTAGCTGTGTTTCCATTAACCTTCATATTGCGCAAATTAAAATTGCAAATTAAAAATGCGCCTAATATCGCAAAAAAAGTTTTTACACTCGTGGCAATTCGAAAAGGAAATATTTTGCAAAACTGCAATGGAAATTTATTTATTAATGGCAATAACATGTCACCTGGCATATGTAAAAGTCGATCATTCTTTAAAGGTGCCTTAGAATCAAAAATTGAATTTTGTTATTCAACTATGCAGAAGTAGAGTTCAGTACATGGAAAAGACATACGCTGAGTTTCAAACTCCATTGTTTCCTCCTTCTAATATAAATCTCATTTGTTTAAAAGACCTCCGGAAAACAGGCGAATCTCAACATAACACCGACTGTTACGTAACAGTCGGGATCATTAATATGTATAACCCCAATATTTGCATATGCCAGCCCATGTTCAAGGCATTACACAAGGGCAGCCAGTATTAATGTCTGGATCTGTGCACAGCTGAATCATCAGACTAGGTAAGCAAGCAAGAAAAATAGCACAAAATGGTCCATGATTAAATGATATTTTTAGTGATATTTGTAAATTGTCTTTCTAAATGTTTCGTTAGCATGTTTCTAATGTACTGTTAAATGTGGTTAAAGTTACCATAGTTTATTACTGTATTCGCAGAGACAAGAGCCGTCGCTATTTTAATTTTTAAACACTTGCAGTCTGTATAATTCATAAACGCAACTTCATTCTTTGTAAATCTCTCCATTAGCCGTTAGCCACCAGAGCATATAGCCTCAAACTCATTCAGAATCAAATATAAACATCCAAATAAATACTATACTCACAGGAATCGATGCATGCAGCATGAATGACGAACATCTTGTAAAGATCCATTTGAGGGTTATATTAGCTGTGTGAACTTTGTTTATGCACTGTATAACTGCACTTATAGTCGAGAGCTCTGAAGGGCAGGGAGCGAGAGATTTAAAGGGGCCGCGTAGCTTGAATCAGTGCATAGTTAATGATGCCCCAAAATAGGCAGTTAAAAAAATTAATTAAAAAAAATCTATGGGGTATTTTGAGCTGAAACTTCAGACACATTCAGGGGACACCTTAGACTTATATTACATCTTGTGAAAAGACGTTCTATGGCACCTTTAAAGATAGTGCGGTATGTTTGAACAGAATACAAGACAGAGTTCTTTATTAAACTCATTAAAGACAAAAGAATTATGGCAATACTGGATTCTAAACAACAAAGAAATATCACAATTTATCAAGATAGGAGGGAGAAACACCCAGAAACACCTCAAACGTGGCCTCTCCCAAGTATAAGGGACTTTCCTTGCCATTAATGCTTAGATAACACACCGATGTCTTCTTCGATTAAACATAATGGCTAGTGCAGTGGCTGCGGTATACTTATATATATGGTATACTTGTACTGCGGTATACTTATACTTAACATCCGTTGCCATGATTTTTTTTAATGACTTACCGCAAGAAGAAAGGATTGCCTTTTAGTTTCGCAGTAGTTTTTATTGACATTTAGAAAATATCGCAAAGGTTTTGTGGAAATCTCTAATGGAAACCCGGCTACTGTTTACTGTTGTGTCCCATTTCCCTGATGATGGACAGTTGTTTTCTGCTTTCCCAGCTGCTTTAATTGAATATGTCTGAGATGTTGTTTTTTTTTAATCTATCAAAAAAATTGGATGCCAGGGCCCTGATGGTAATTAGGTCCTTGGCACTGACAGAGTGTCACCCTGTTATTGTAAACCTAGTTTCATTTATGATTATTTCTCACACTTTGACAGTTTTTGCTTTCCGTAAGCGTTTTCTCACGTTTGTTATTAATAAACTGGCTGCGGAGCTGCAAGTTTTCTCCTATTGTGCACTACAAATTTCACCCCCGTCGTCTGGTTTCTGATGGAGCCTCTGATGGTTTGACTGTGTCTAACGGAGCTTAATGATGCAGTAAAGCCCAATTACTCCTCTCCTGCTGCTGGAGTTCCCTTGAGTTTCTAGCTCCACACCTTTCATTAGCACAACCTGCCTCCAGCCGCATACACATACTGCACACCAGAGGCTGGCCGGCACTCACATTTCCACTAAGGTTGTGTGTACTACCAATCAGTGTCCACAGAGCTTGCGGCAGTGTGCAACATCTCTGAGCATGTTGTTATGTTAACATGCTTGATGTAGCAAACTCTCAATCAATGGAGACCAAGATATCTCTACAGTATGAGACATTCCTTGAGTGTATTGGGGGAATTTCACCCAACCTGTCTAGAATGTGTCCAGGTCATTTCTTACCCAAAATGTATAAGGAACAAATCAGTTGTTTCAGTACAGCTTTTTTTTTTTTTTATCATATTATTTATATATTATGAATCATATAATAGGTTTTTATTTACATATTACAGCTTAAGACTATTTAAATTGTGAATTTCTTGATATTCCAACTTTTCCATTTTATTTTGGAAGGAAATATAACCTAGACATTTCATCATGAGATTCATCCTAAATGGAGTGATGTCTCGGTAGTTTGTTTTTGCACGTTGAGTTGTGTATAAATGTGTATAATTTAGCTGATCTTGCCTGCAGTCTAGAGAGTTCTGATGTGAGATTATATAACACTCATTTCCTGAGGGGCTGACTGGTAACCTCCTCTCGCCCGCTGTTATTTTTGCTCTTTTAATGATAAACTGAAATGATTCCCTCCGGCATTATTAGCAATGATTTAAAAATGAATGAGGGAGAGAGCAAAAGAACTTTGAGATTGCTTTAAGTCACTTCTTTTAACAGCAGAATAATTACAGCAGCTAGAGCAGAAAAAGAGGGCAAATGTGTTTGGTCAGAGTGATGGAGGATGGTGTAATTTTTTTTTATTTTTATTTTTTTCGTCTCTCGATTTAAAGCCTTGAAATTTCTCTTTATTCACCTCGCGCCATAAATAACAGCTTGAAATGAAAACCTGAGGTAATGAAACTAAAATCATCCCATAGCAGTGCATTGATCTTGTGAAGTCTCTCCCAAGAAGGCTAAACTGTGAGGAAATTCTGCATATCCAGTGACTGGCAGACTCTCCATGCATTGTGCCCTTGTTTAATTTGGTCAACCTTGATAGATAAAACTTATTTAGAATGGTCAGAACTCATCTTCATGACTATATTGTCACAAGTCTATCCCCAAATTTGAATAGAAATTGTTGTAGGTGTTGCACAATGCTCAGTATACTAACTCAAAATTAACCCCGTTTACTATAACACACTCCCCGTCTTATGCACGTTATTTCAAAGAAAATGTTTTTCTTCACCAAAATGTAGTTCATTTGCCTCAAACAACTGTGCTGATGGGTTAAATATCTTCCATTTAACCAAAAAATGATTTAGTCATTTGTTTTAGGCTGTTGTTGTAGATAATGAACCCTTAAAGGGTTAGTTCACCCAAAAATGAAAATTATCATTGTCATTAATGACTCATCCTCATGTCGTTCCAAACCCGTAAGACCTCCGTTCATCTTCG
This sequence comes from Chanodichthys erythropterus, assembly GCF_024489055.1. Classification (NCBI taxonomy): domain Eukaryota; kingdom Metazoa; phylum Chordata; class Actinopteri; order Cypriniformes; family Xenocyprididae; genus Chanodichthys; species Chanodichthys erythropterus. Next base: position 12,350,573 of record NC_090237.1, on the reverse strand, counting down.
GAACACAGTTTAAGATATTTTAGATTTGGTTCATCAGAGGGTCAGTTAGAAGTTTTTGAAGCATCTAAAAAAAAATGTATTTTAGATGCTTCAAAAACTTCTAACTAACCCACTGATGTCACATGGACTACTTTGATGATGTTTTTATTACCTTTCTGGACATGGACAGTATACCGTACCTACATTTTCAATGGAACTATACCTTTAAGAACTTGCCAGTAGTTTAATTAGTATTTTAATGAAGCTTAATTTCTGTAGTGATTACAGCAGTGCTTTTGGAGAAAAATGTATTGCTGTGGTAAGTCTAAACATGTCTCCATGTTACATCACCACTTCTGTTCTAATCGTATATTGCTGGGGTCAGTTCAAACTGTCAATTTTGCTGCTTTGATTCATAACTTTGTTTCAACTTGTTGATGGCATCACTCAGAAATGTTCAAAGGCATCTATTGTCGTATTTTACATTTATTAAAATGTCTTTTTATATGTAACCAGGGCTTGACATTAACAACCTCCAAATGCGGGTGGATTTCCCCTCACTCACTTGTTTCATTTGCTACAGATGAATATTGTTGGTGTTACAGGGCTTGAATTTGGGATTGCACGTATTGTGCATAATTGTCCCTTCACAAAGACCCGCCCCCCTTAGTTACTGTTGCTTTGTCCGACAAGCCATGGTGCCATCACACCACATGCAGTGAAAAATACATAGTGGAGCAAAGAGGACACTGAAAACATGTCGACAGACAAGACAGAGCAGGTTACTTATGATATTAAACGAAGTCCCAGCTTTCAAACGGTGTAGTTTTTTTTTTTTTTTTTTTTTTTTTTTAAGAAATTCAAACAATAAAAAAACATTTTGTGGGTCTTTAATGTGTCGTGACCATGGTCGTGATAGATTGCTGTAGCGCCTCAGCTCAAACGGCTCTTAAAACTGTTTCAAGTGCAGAAAGACGTCAGTGTACACCATTTTTCAAGTTTAAATCCACCGAGGTTAATCTTCTAACTCCTGACTGCTTTGTTGGACAAAATGGTGGATTTGGCGTTCTGATTGGTTAGATCGCTTGTCAATCAAACTCCCTGCGAAGGGTCAATTTCACTCATTCCCACAGATTTTGTGCTCACACTTAAAGTGTGCGCACATAAAGCCACCTCTCAGTACTAAATTGAGTTATTTTCCCCTGCTTATTGCACTTAAACTGTTAAATACACACAAAATCATGACAAAGTATTCACGTAAACATGGTCAGTTATGTTTCTGTTGAGAAAGAAAACCCATGTGTAACAGTATAATGGATCTGTGCATCACATCTTAAAGTGACAGCAGCCTAATGTACCTTCTGCCTAATTATGAGAAATTAAAAATCTATATGGCAGTTCTTCCCCGTGGTATCATTGTCAAAATTGTTGCTAGTAACTTTGGAAAACCACCAGCCACAGTGGCTGGTGAGCAAAAAGTTAATGTCAACCCCTGTATGTAACTAATTATCGCTGGTTATTCATGAGTTATATTTTGGTGCAACTAAGTTAAAGTATTAATTTAGAGCAAAACTCTTAAAATTTTTAACTGTTTATTTCAGCATTTTATGTATAATTGCCTGTTTGCTCAAAATAATACAATAAATGAAGAAAAATGCTTGGTTTTAAACCATTTCAAATTCATTATAAATGCTAAACACTACATCAAATCTGATGAAAAGCCTGGAAAGTATAATCATTTTAGCTTTATCACCTGGCCATAAACAGGCTCACATGATGTGTCACTAATATGTTAGTGCTTCACAGTTTCCATGCACATGAATTCTCATGATGTGAAGAATCAGCATGTCTCGGCTTTCAGCTACGCAAATACATAGCGTTCACAGCTAAAACCAAACCTGCTCTCTGATCCCGGCTCCATCCAAACAGATGCGGTTCTTCCAAGAGAGACGAGCGAACACCTCCCCTACATCCTCTGCCCCAGCGAGCTATTTGCAGACATAAAAGACAAGAACATGTGTTTGATGTAGAGTTTAGCTAATAAACATGGGAGAGAGACTCAAGATTGGGATCATTACTAGGGAGTGTCTTTCCTACTGCTTTTCGTACCACTTACACTCCTTTATGCATGTAGAGAGAAATTGTGAAAGAGAAAAAGGGAGGAATAAGTCACCAAAAATTTACATTGTTTACTTGCGTTTTTTTCATTCTTTCATCAAACAAAAGTGGATGGTAATTTATTAAAAGCTAGTCCTTATAGTCTTGAGACAAATATAATGTCAAACCATTTTTTTGGTAGATATTTGGTGAATATTGACTTATTAAGGTCTGTATGCATCACAAATGGTGACAATTAAAATTTTTGGGTGAACTATCAATGCAGTGCTAAGTGGTTTTTGGGAGAGGTTTGGTTCTCCTCCAGCAGGAAGTCTTGTTTAGATGTGATGTGAACTCTAACAGCCCTTTCAGCACAGAGCGATTCCTTTATATTCTGCAGTTTTATTAAGACTGCTATGGGGAGTGATGGTTGCCCCAGTGATGGCCCTTACATGTGGATTAAAGTCTAAATCGAGTCAGATTCCCCAAAGGGAACACTGTGCAGTCGTGGGAGAGTGTGGCTATGGACCTTAGAAATGGGCAGACTTCAGATGCTTAACAGGAAATGCTCAGGCTTAAGCACATTTGGCCTTCCAGCCTGTTTAGATGTATTGAGGAGCTTTGTTGGAAAATTTCCTGCATTTCTCCTGCTCCTGAGCAAACTGTAAAAAAATGGAAATCTTTGTGTTACTACAGGGTATACATTATAAATTCACCTTTTTTCTCTCTCTCTTTTTAGGCTCCCTATTTCATTGCCATCTATAACACTAAATGTGTGAAGTACTGCTGTTTTAAACTACTGTACTGTATCAAAGACTATAGAATAACACAAGACGCATCACTCGTATTGTTTTGAATGGGAGAAAGTGTAACGCGCAATACGGCGGAATAAGTCCCGCCTTCTAAATAAGAGCCATTCGCCGACTGGTAAAGTCATCGCGTCACTTCAGCGGCCGTTAGAATCACCGGTTTCTATAGAAACAGACGCGCGCCTCCGAAGAGATGCGCATTTAGGTCTGCGCATCCGCATTAGCTTGATCCAGCCTGAAATTTTTTTTTTTTTTTTTTTTGTCATGATTCGAGCGTTTAGAAACTAAATGTATGAGCCGGTTGCTGTTAGATTTCATTGGTGATTTCAAATATGAAATTTAATCGTAAGGTTGGTCGAACAGTTTTGGAGAATTTGATGTTTCCCCATTCAAAGAGATTGCATGATGCCCGAGACGTGTTTCAAAGATGGTCGCCGAGTGAAATGACTTGTCTTAAACGGACTTTGGCTACGTTCACACTGCAGGCTGAAACGACCCAATTCCGATTTTTTTTTTTTTTTTTTTTTTTTTTTTTGCCCCATGCGACCTGTATCTGATCTTTTCATGACAGTCTGAACGACACAGATCCGATCTTTTCAAATGTGACCCAGGCCACTTGGGTATGTGGTCCTGAATCCGATACGTATCCGATCTTTTGAAATGCGACCTCCGTCTGAACGGCCAGGCCACATGTATCCGACCCGTACGTCATTGATACGCTACAAATGTCATAATTGTGCGTTGAAGTAGGCGGGAACGAGAAGATAAACAAAAACCATGGCGGACGATGCTGCTGAGACCAGTCAATGGAAGGGAAGCGAGGTCACAGATTTAATTAATATTTGGGGTGACAGCTCTATTCAGGCCAAACTCGAGGGCTCTTATCGGAACCGGGCGGTTTACGATAACATTTCCAGCGGAATGGCCGAGCGTGGTTACAGACGATCCTGGCTCCAATGTCAGCGAAAAATAAAAAGCCTCCGATCCAAATACAAGGAGGTTAAAGACTGGAACAAACGAAGTGGCCGTCTACTTCCGCAAACAACGAGTGACGTCGTTGACCGTTGCATACTCTTCTGCGCATGCGGGTCACTTCTGGGTCATTTCACGTTCACACAGGAGATCACAAAAGGTCGCATTTAATTGAAAATGTGAACGGCCTTGCAAAAAAATCTAATTTTTTCAAAAAATCGGAATTGAGCATTAAGCCCTGCAGTGTGAACGTAGCCTTTGACTGTACCCTGTTTGCAGATTAGGTTTTGAATATGTTTGGGCATTGTAGAAATTGCTCTGATATTCACATAGTAGTAGGGTTGTCAAACGATTAATCAAGATTAACACAAATTTATGTATATATTTAAGAGAAATGTTATTTATGTACTATGTATATATATGTGTATGTATATATATGTGTATGTATATATATGTGTATGTATATATATGTGTATGTATGTATATGTGTATGTATGTATATGTGTATGTATGTATATGTATATATGTGTATATGTATATGTATATGTATATGTATATATATGTATATGTATATATATGTATATGTATATATATGTATATGTATGTATATGTGTATATATATATATGTATATATATGTATATGTATGTATATATATATATGTATATGTATGTATATATATATATGTATATGTATGTATATATGTGTATATGTATTAATATATGTATAATGTATATGTATGTATATATGTATGTATATGTGTGTAAAAACAAAAATAAATAAATATACTTGTAAATATTTCTCAAATACATACATAAATTTGTGTGTATTTATATATACATAATAATTATACACAGTACTCACACATATATTAGGCAAACTCAAACTTTTATTTTGTATGTGAATAATCGCAATTAATCGTTTGACAGCCCTACATAGTAGTACAAATTATGCACATCATTCACATTATAGTACAAATAAAATAATAATAAAAAAAAAAAAAAAAAATCCTGCATTCCAGATATTTCCAATGTAATGCACATTTGTGTCTGAAAATAGTTTTGGTGTTTTAAAAGAAAAGAAAGGAAAGAAAGAAAGAAAGAAAAATAATTATTTTGAAAAGTCTCTTATTCTTATCAAGGCTGCATTTTATTGATCAAAATACTTAATGTAAAATACACTTTAAAATATCTGTTTTCTATTTTAATATATTTTCAAGTTTTATTTATATTATGACTTCATTACTCCAGTTTTCATTGTCACATGATCCTTCAGAAATCATTCTAATATGTTGATTTGTTGCTCAAGAAACATTTATTATTATCAATGTTGAAACAGTTGCTGCTTAATATTTTTGTGGAAACCGTGATCCACTCAATCAGTACTCAGAAAGCTTGCTAATCTCTACGTGCCTTGTTTCCATCTTTCCTTTCTTTGTTGTGGTCTGTAGGGTATAAACTAATAGGAAGTCACTCAGGGGTAAAACTGTGTCGTTGGACTAAGGTAGGTTGTTTCCTCCTATTGATTTGTTTCCAGGCAGGAACAGATTTTCTTTGTATAAATTAAACAAATGTTGCATTTTGTTAGTCAATGCTGAGAGGGAGAGGAGGCTGCTATAAACACACCTTCTACGGGATTGAATCACATCGATGTATGGAGACCACGCCGAGCCTGGCCTGTGCCAACAAATGTGTTTTCTGCTGGAGGTAGGAGAAGGTTTTTTTTGTTTGTTTGTTTTTTTTAATTAAAAATAAAAATATCATTATATTTATTCCATGATATGCACTTAAAAAATGAATACTGAATTAAATGATCTAAAATCGTATTGCTCATATTTAGGTTTCAACAAACCCAGAACCCTAAGTATTAAATATTTGGTGTGTAACTCCAAAATTAAAAAAAAAAACTACTACATGCATTTACACAGTAAGCGCATTGTAATCAAATGATTCATTTGAATGTTTTTACACACCTGGCTACGTGAGACTACATTGTACCTAACAAGTACTTTTTTGACGCAAGTACTTAGTACTTACAGAGACCTGATATAAAGTGGGACAAAAAAAAATTGGAGGTAAAGGTTAAAAAGTCTTTCTTTTTAAACTGTACTTCAAAATATCAATGTGAGAGATGCCTGAGCAAACAGCTGTGATGTCCATCTGAATGAATTGTAAGTGCAATGGTAGATGCAGCACTGCTGATTCATAGTGACACTTGTGGAAAGAAGGTAGTATATAATATTCCTGTCATTGGCTGTGAGGTTTTATGTGGGGGTGAGGTGGGGGGCTGTCAAAGAGCATCAGCGCACCTCCTCTGAAGAGTGCATCTGGGATGATTTCCACTATGTGTAACCCTTAGTTGCCTTACGGTACAGCACAGCTTAAAGCTGCTCGCTGACAGAGATGGACTTGATTTAAGGAGCGTTACACAAACATCCACCCATAAACTTCCAGGACACTGTGTCATGTCCTACAGCTCTGGGACAGGACATACTGGGACAGCCTCCAATACACAAAACCCAACTTCTGTGTTTGTAGTTTGAGCTGCTCTGTCAGATTAACGCAGCAGATTGAGGGCGTCTCAGACCTGCTGTTGAGTAAATCTGTCATTTCCCATCCAATTTTCTCATTAAATCAGCTGATTTTGAGGCATTATGGGGTATTATGAAGAAAAATCATCGTCTTGAGATGTCAGTGAAATCTATTTTTATGCCCTTCTGTATGAGTGGTGTATCGGATTTAGTTGTTGGCGTTGTGGGTTGTTGCGCTAATAAAATTTTTAATTCGTTTCATTGCCACTTGCTGTGCATATCCTCAAATGCCACACAGTTAATGACATAATGCAAATAAATGTGCTGAAAAGTTTCAAAATGCAAAAGTCGTTTAGTCCTCCGCTTTCATGGAATGTGATGGAAATATTGAACTTCGCATAAGGGGAGTAATTTGGTTAAAAGTGGCACTCGAAATGATGAGTCTGAAGAGCCCTCTTCATGTGGATGGGCTGGATCATTTAGGTGGTATTGCCTGAAACTGAGCAAAGGCATTAGAGGAAAAGCTCTTAAACATTGACTTTTCAGCCCAGAAGACCATCTTGATAAAGGCAAGAGGGCAAAAAGATCGTCTGTTGATTGTTAATGCTGCTTTTTTAAAGTTTTCTTTCTTTTTCTTCTGACATGTTTCAGTTCCCCAAGCATACCCATATATGCTTGGGGAACTTAATATAATTTAAAAAAAAATTGTTATTACTCAGACATGTTTTGGTTCACAAAATATATATACACATTTTTTTTATAATAGAAAATATATTTTATATTAGAAAATATAATAGTGTTTTTATAATAGAAACTTTTTAATGAAATGAATGGATGACAATGGCCTGATTTAAGTTTATTTATCAATCTATTGATCTATCTTTTTTTTATATAATGTTTTTACTCAGACAATATTTAGGTTTTCCAATCCTACCCACATGATGGCATTTATTTATTTACTTTGATTCTGTTTCTATGTTGCCCTGGACAACAAAACCAGTCATAAGGGTCAACTTTTTGAAATTAAGATTTATAACTTATTTGAAGAAAAAAAAAAAAAAAAAAAATCTAAATATTGAGATATAAATCACCTTTAAAGTTAGCAATGCATATCCACTCACAATTTTTTTTTTTTTTTATACATTTGCAGTAGGAAATTAAAAAAATATATCTTCATGGAACATGATCTCACTTAATATCCTAATGATTTTTTGGCATAAAAGAAAAATTGATCATTTTGACCCATACAATTCTACATATAAATCCGTGCTACTTTGTGGTCCAGGGTCACACATAAGCTAAACTAAAAGATAAACTATTTTTATTATTTTTAATAAACTAAAAACCTGGAAAAAACAATCTGCTTGTGGGCTAGTTGTTCAGACAACCCTCTGACTAGTCAATTTTAAAAATGTAGTTTTGCACATCCTCATAATAGGATTTAACTGTACCCCTGGTGAAATGAAGGAATATGCCGTCACATCCAGCGTTTTCACATCTCCTGTTGCTATTTACGGCAGGGGAAGGAAGTAAAGCCACATTGCCTGGCATTTATGCCCTTTTATGTGATGTGAGAGCTGTTGAAAGGGTCACAGGATGCTAATTTGCGGGCAGTGGGGGTGCAGGTGTTGTTCTCAGGGGAATGAGACTGCGGTGTACGACGTGTAATGCTGTGATGGTGCCGTGCTGACAGGAGCTGTCCTCTCTCATTCTCTCTGAACAGACACCACACCAACCCAGTGGGTACTGAGTGGCGCTGGAAAATGGACCCGGCCGAGAAGATCATTCAGGAGGCCGTGGAGAACCACAAGAACATGATTCGGCAATTCCGAGGTAATGGCTCCCGGGGTGCCACTGTCTGTTACCTTTAGCTAACCTCTCCTGCTGCCTTTAAAAACACTAATTGGCCATGCTGTATTTTCCATTGCATCTAACCTCACACCAAGTTTGATGTGAATAAATGACAAAAGTTGTCTGTGCACCAAATCCAACGTGAATTTTCTGGTCTGTGTTAGTTTTTGTTGTACAAGTGAAAGTATACTCCTGAAATCTTGTAGTGCCAAAAACCTGAGCAGAAAATTCACACCTGCTGTTAATAGGCCTTTACACTGTAATTGTACAGAAATAACTTTTTGTTTTATTTAAATCCTTTTTCGCAGAGGCACATATCCAGTTGGAAGGTATTCAAACATTGTGTGACATAACACTGTTGATGTCTTTACACTCTGAAAAAACTCCCGGTTTCAGAGATTGTCAAACAGACACTGGGGTATTTTTAGCCGTCACTACGGTTTGCAGAAGGCAGTAACAGGACATGCTCTAAGTGCAGTTCGACTGGGTCTAATTTATTCATTTGCACCCTGTCACTTTCTTCACCATCTGCTGCATCAGATCAGTAGTGGATCCATCAGCTTTCAGCAGCATTAAGGAGACTGGGTTTGTGGCTGGATTAGTCTGACAGGCCGAGATCAGATGGAAAGAGTGTCTAGTGGAGACTTAATTTGTAAAGCAACAGTTGAGACTTTATTTACTTCTGTTGCAGATAATTCCCAATACAGCATTGCATACATAAGTATTTAGGGGACATGGACTCAGTTCTGTTTTGTTTTGAGAGTGCGTTGGTTGGTAAAGTGAGAAATTCTTTAGCTCTATTTGGATGGAATCAATCAACCATGGTTAAAAACAATGGAGCAAATTATTTAGTGTTTTTATTTCAGCTCAGGCATTCTTTGAGAAATCTAATTATGTCTGGATTGGAATGCCTGCAACTGTGGTATTTTATGTTGGTACAAAACTTTATTTATTTTGACCTTGATCAAATACCATAACTGAAGCTAAATTTGCATTTGCTATAGTTGAATTGCCTTCATATGCCAGAATATTAATCTTCATTAGGAGTTTAGAACTTTAGAACATTAGTTATTTTAGAATATAATCGCATATATGCATGCTCTTTATTTTAATGGTTTTTGTGATTCATACATACAGATGATAAGAACTTCCGATACTTAAATTTCTTGAACTTCAGTTGAGGTCGCAAGCAGGATGCAGAATTGTCATTTGAGTTCAAGGAATTAGAATTTAAAGGTGCCCTAGAATTAAAAATTGAATTTATCTTGGCATAGTTAAATAACAAGAGTTCAGTACATGGAAATGACATACGGTGAGTCTCAAACTCCATTGTTTCCTCCTTCTTATATAAATCTCATTTGTTTAAAAGACCTCCGAAGAACAGGTGAATCTCAACATAACACAGACTGTTACATAACAGCCGGGATCATTAATATGTACGACCCCAATATTTGCATATGCCAGCCCAATGAGCCCATGATCGAGGCATTACACAAGGGCAGCCAGTAACGTCTGGATCTGTGCACAGCTGAATCATCAGACTAGGTAAGCAAGCAAGAACAATAGCGAAAAATGGCAGATGGAGCAATAATAACTGACATGATCTATGATATCATGATATTTTTAGTGATATTTGTAAATTGTCTTTCTAAATGTTTCGTTAGCATGTTGCTAATGTACTGTTAAATGTGGTTAAAGTTACCATCGTTTCTTACTGTATTCACAGAGACAAGAGCCGTCGTTATTTTCATTTTTAAACACTTGCAGTCTGTATAATGCATAAACACAACTTCATTCTTTATAAATCTCTACAACAGTGTAGCATTAGCCGTTAGCCACGGAGCACAGCCTCAAACTCATTCAGAATCAAAAGTAAACACCCAAATAAATACAATACTCACATAATCCGACGCATACATGCAGTATGCATGACGAACACTTTGTAAAGATCAATTTTGATGGGTTATATTAGCTGTGTAAACTGTTTTTATGCTGTTCAAGGCAAGCGTGAGCTCTGGGGGAGGGGGGCCGCAACCTATATATCGGTGCATAGTTAATGATGCCCCAAAATAGGCAGTTAAAAAAATGAATTTTAAAAAATCTATGGGGTATTTTGAGCTGAAACTTCACAGACATATTCAGGGGACACCTTAGACTTATACTACATCTTGTAAAAAAACGTTTGATGGCACCTTTAAATAAGAAATTCATGTAACTGCTGTAAGTTCAGTTTTTAATTGCAATAATACAGCTCATTAACTGAAAGTGAGCAAATTCCCAAACCATGACTGATAAATTGCTTTGGATGAAAACATCAGCTAAATGACAAATTAGTAACTTAAGTAGTGGGATGAATCATGCTTTTGAAATGTTACTGCCTATGGAAATCATCTCTGTTTTGATGGCAAGTTGTTTGTCATTTAGGTCCAATATGGCAGAAAATGGTGTCCTCTACTCTTAGTACTATTTTTGCAATTACATACCAATACTGTCATAAAACTTTCTAATGCCAGCAAATTTCCTCCTCCCTCCAATATGTGCCTGTTGGGACATAACCCATTCCTGTCTCTCATTCCTCATCTCCACAATCAGGTGACGTCAACTCGTAATGAGTTGTTATTTCACTGCCAGATCCAGAGTTCAACTTCCATCTCAGTTCTTTGGTAGACATCTGGATCAGGCTTTTTTTTTTTTAGGATTAAGGGGGCACACCAGATGGGTTTTCAAGAACCTTAAGATGGGAACTAAATCCTTTTGCTCCTTTTCTTAGCGTTTGAAGCAATTCCCTTAAAATCGCTGGTTTTGTTTTACCACACTGCCATCATACTCCAGAATATGGGGTGATTTGAAGACTGTTTAATGTTTTTTTTCCTTCGTCTGCAGTAGTCTGAAAAATTAATCAGAGATGTCTAGCGTAGATGGCTACAAAACAGATCTGCAGCTAAGAGAGGGAATTTTCTGATGATATCTGCTGGAAATGTTATTAGGTGGAGTGGTACAGACCCAAAAGTCAGTGTGATTTGATTTTATCATTCGTAAATTAAGGTTTCAGCTTTTTTTAAACTTAAGACATCTGTCTTTGACATCTGTACTCAAAGCAGAAGATCAAACTTTTGTATTTTTCTGAAATGAACATTGCTCATGGTCTACTGTTCTGGTTGAATTGTTTTTCAAAAATCTAATAATGTTTCTGTCGATCAACTTGTTTTTTTTTTATGTTCAAGTTTCGAGAAATGAACAGGGAATGTTTTGATAAAGCAGTACATCATTTTTCATCTAAAGATTAGCACTTTTGATGCATCTGAACCAGAGAAATCGAGGCTCCTGATGGAGACTACTGTAGATTTCGTTCCAGTTTCTGAGTTGGTGCCAGATGTGTGCGTGCAAGTTTGTGTGTTGCACCACCTCCGCATCGTCGTCTTGGTCTCAGCTTCCTCTCTGGCTTGGTGGCGCAGTTGACATTTTAGCAGTGACATCACTGCTCGGTGTAGCAGAAGTAAGCCATGATGACCCAGGGCTGAGTAAACAAACGCACTAACAAGTGAACAGGGAGAACGGATGAAAGGCCAGGAAGCATGCTGTGCCGAGGGTACAGAGCACAAAAAAATGGAGCCAGACTCCTCAGATATCAAGAAAGAGAGAAGAAAATGTTTGGCTACTAGAACTTAGATTATTGCCAGACTGATTAGAATACAGTTTGGTAATAGTCTTTTCTTGGCAAGATTAATAATTTCAAGATTGCTTGCAGTCCTCTGTCCATTTTTTATTTTCTTTTTGTATTTATTTTTATTCCCCGTGGGTTCATTTTATTTTATTTTATTATTAAAATGTTTTGTCAAAATGTTGAATTTATGGCCAGTTTTCTCCCTCTCTTTGGTCTTAATTATATGGGTAGTTTGTGTTGACAAGTATAAGAATACAGTTTAACCATTTCTCCCATTTTAATTTGCAGAGACAACTTTAAGATATTTTTTGATCTGTTGATTTTGCTCAAAAAAGTAAACACTGTGACTCACTCAGTGGTAAAAACTTTGCCATTTGAGCAACTCGACCTGAAGTGTGTTTCCCAGAAGCATTGTTAGGAAACTAAGTTTCACTGTTACCAATATAGTTCAGCGATTCTGTGATTCATGAAACCATAGTTCCAAAAAGCAAAGTTGTGTGGTTTGAACTGTATCTCTCAGCCTGTGCATAGAATCAGCGTTTATTGTAAGTATGACCTGTACTGTAAGCCAGAAAGCATCTTAACGTCACATATACCCTGAAAAGCGTTACATATCCACATACATACATATCCACCTTTTTCCTGAGTAAACGAAGAGCACCAGCATGAGGAATTCCAACATTTTGTCAAAATGGGGTAAAAAGAGAGTCTGAATTAACTAAACAGAAACTTTTTGAACAGGATTAATCTGTGATGATGTTGGCTGCTACATAAGCACCAGCGAATCTGAAGAGAATGTCCATATACAGTGCTGTATTCCTTGCATTTTATGCTAGACTGGCAAGAGAAAACAATAGATTTTTTATTTTTTTTTAAATTTTAACTGCCTATTTTGGGGCATAATTAGAAATGAGCCGATTCAGGGTGTGTGGCCCTTTAATTCTCGTGCTCCACGCCCCAAGAGCTCGCGCTTGCCTTAAACAACATAAAACAAGTTCAAACAGCTAATATAACCCTCAAAATGGATCTTTACAAAGTGTTCGTCATGCAGCATGTCTAATGATGTTTACATTTGATTCTGAATGAGTTTGAGGTTATGCTCCGTGGCTAACGGCTAATTCTACACTGTTGGAGAGATTTATAAAGAATTAAGTTGTTTATTAATTATACAGA